>NC_063333.1:7136048-7159123 GCF_021869965.1 Rhincodon typus
GCACCTTGTTGTCTCGGATTCTCCAGCATCTGCAGTTCCTACTATCTCCACATTGAGACCATTGGGTTATAGGGTTCCCAGGAAAAAATGAGGTGCTGTTCCTCCAGTTTTCGGGTGGCATCGTTGTGGCACTGGAGGAGGCTCAGGATGGACATGTCGTCCAAGGAGTAGGAGGGGGAGTTGAAGTGGTTAGCAACTGGGAGGTGTTGTCGTTTGTCACGAACCGAGTGTAGGTGTTCCGCAAAGCGGTCCCCGAGCCTCCGCTTGATTTCCCTGATGTAGAGGAGGCCACAGCGGATACAGTATACCACAATGGCAGATGTGCAGGTGAACATCTGCTTGATGTAGAAGGTTTTCTTGGGCCTGGGATGGAGGTGAGGGGGAAGGTATAGGGGTAGGTGTAGCACCTCCTGCAGTTGCAGGGAAAAGTGCCGGGGTGGTGGGGCTAGTGAGGATTGTGGAGCGGATGAGGGAGTTGCAGAGAGAACGGTCCCTCCAGAAGGCAGATGAGGGTGGGGAGGGAAAAATATCCTTGGTAGTGGAGTCAGATTGCAGGTGGCGGAAGTGGTGGAGAATGATGTGCTGAATCTGGAAGTTGATGGGGTGATACGTGAGAACAAGAGGTTTCTGTCTTTGTTGTTATTGCGGGGAGGGGGTGTGAGGGCTGAGGTGCAGGAAACGCAAGAGATACGGTCGAGGGCGTTTTCGACCGCTGTGGGGGGGATATTGTGGTCCTTGAAAAACGAGGACATCTGGGATGTCGGGGACTGGAATGTCTCATCTTGGGAGCAGATGCGGCGGAGGCGAAGGAATTGGGAACAGGGGATGGCGTTCTTGCAGGAAGGTGGGTGAGAGGAGGTGTAGTCTAGGTAGCCATGGGAGTTGGTGGGCTTGAAATAGACATCAGTTTCCAGGTGCTTACCAGAGATGGAGACAGAGAGGGCCAAGAAGGAGGGAGAGGTATCAGAGATGGTCCAGGTGAAATTAAGGTTGGGGTGAAAGGTGTTAGTAAAGTGGATGAACTGTTTGAGCTCCTCGTGGGAGCACAAGGTGGCACCGATACAGTCATTGATGTAACGGAGGAAGAGGTGGGGGATGGTGCCAGTGTAGCTTCGGAAGAGGGATTGTTCCACGTAACCTACAAAGAGGCAGGCATAAGTTGGGCCTATGCGGTACCCTTTGGTCCGTAGGAAGTGAGAGGAGTTGAAGGAGAAGTTGTTAAGAGTAAGGATGAGTTTGGTTATTAAGGGCAGTAGAAGTATACTTAAGAGGGGAATCAGGAGAGCAAAAAGAGGACATGAGATAACTTTGGCAAATAGGGTTAACAAGAATCCAAAGGGATTCTACAAATACATTAAGGACAAAAGGGTAACTAGGGAGGGAATAAGGCCCATTAAAGATCAGCAAGACGCCTACATGAAATATGATGGTGTGGAATATTGCCCAGGTATGTCCTGTATACAAAAACAGGACAAATCCAACCTGGCCAATTACTGTCCCATGTCAAGTGATGGAAGGTGTCATCGTAGTACGATCAAGAGGCACCTACTTCAGCAATGCCCAGTTTGGATTTCGCCAGAGCCACGCAGACCCTGAGTTCATTATACCGTTGGTTCGAACATGGACAAAAGAGCTGAATTCCAGAGGTGAAGTGTCCACCTTGCATGGTGGACAATGGGGAACCTGTGGATGTGGTGTATCTGGTTTTTCAGAAGGCATTTGACAAGGTGCCACACCTAAGGCTGCTACATAAGATAAAGTTGCACGGTATTACAGGTAATGTATTGGCATGGATAGAGGATTGGTTGACCAGTAGAAAGCAAAGAGTAGGGGTAAATGGGTGTTTTTCTGGTTGGCGGTCAGTGGCTAGTGGTGTGCCCCAGGGATCAGTGTTGGGACCACAATTGTTTACAATTTACATAGATGATTTGGAATTGGGGACTAAGTGTCAAAATTTGCAGATGACACTAAGGTGAGTGGTAGAGCAAAGTATGCAGAAGACACTGAAAGTCTGCAGAATGATATAGATAGCCTAAGTGAGTGGGCAAAGGTCTGGCAGATGGAGTACAATGTTGGTAAGTGTGAGGTCATCCATTTTGGTAGGAATAACAGCAAAATGGACTATGTTTTAAATGGTAAAAAGTTGCAGCACACTGCTGTACAGAGGGACTTGGGTGTCCTTGTGCATGAATCGCTAAAAGTAGGATTGCAGGTGCAGCAGGTAATTAAAAAGACAAATGGAATTTTGTCTGCCATTGCTAGAGGGATGGCGTTTAAAAACAGGGAGGCTATGCTGCAACTGTACAGGGTCCTGGTGAGACCACACCTGGAGTACTGTGTGCAGTTTTGGTCTCCTTACTTGAGAAGAGATATACTAGCACTGGAGGGGGTGCAGAGGAGATTCACTCGGTTGATTCCAGAGTTGAGAGGGTTGGATTATGAGGAGAGACTGAGTAGACTGGGATTATACTCATTGGAATTCAGAAGAATGAGGGGAGATCTTATAGAAACATATAAGATTATGAAGGGAATAGATAAATTGGAGGCAGGGAGGTTGTTTCCGCTAGCAGGTGAAACTAGGACTAGAGGGCA
This sequence comes from Rhincodon typus, assembly GCF_021869965.1. Taxonomy (NCBI): domain Eukaryota; kingdom Metazoa; phylum Chordata; class Chondrichthyes; order Orectolobiformes; family Rhincodontidae; genus Rhincodon; species Rhincodon typus. The sequence continues at coordinate 7,138,641 of NC_063333.1, forward strand.
TCGCCTCAAAATAAAGGGAAGCAGATGTAGGACTGAGGTCAGGAGGAACTTCTTCACCCAAAGGGTTGTGAATCTGTGGAATTCCCTGCCCAGTGAAGCGGTTGAAGCTACCTCGCTGAATGTTTTTAAGGCAAGGCTAGATAAATTTTTGAACAGTAAAGGAACTAAGGGTTATGGTGAGTGGGCGGGTAAGTGGAGCTGAGTCTCAAAAAGATCAGCCATGATCTTATTAAATGGCGGGGCAGGCTCGAGGGGCCGGATGGCCTACTCCTGCTCCTAGTTCTTATGTTCTTATGAAGTGAGTGACAGCCCTTAGACATTAAGGCTGCATTTGACCGACTGGGGCTTCAAGGAGCCTGAGCAAAACTGGAGTCAATGTGTATCAGAGGACAAACTCTCTGCTGGTTGGAGTCATAGCTGGCACATAGAAAGATTGTCATATTTGTTAGACATCAGTCATCTCAGTTCCAGGGCATCTATACAACAGTTCCTCAGAATGGTGCCCTAGGCCCATCAGACCATAAAGTATAGCAGCAGAATTAGGCCATTCAACCCATCGAGTCTTCTCCAGTGTTCAGTCATGGATGTGTTTCTCAACCCCATCCCCTTACTAATCAAGAATCAATCTCTGTCTTAAATACACTCAATGAATTGGCCTCTGCAGCCTTCTGTGGCGATGAGTTCCAGATATTCACCATCCTCTGGCTGAAGAAATTCCTCCTCATCTCAGTTCTAAAGGGTGATCCCTTCACACTGAGGCTGTGCCCTTTGGTCCTTTTTTCTCCTACTAGTGGAAACATCTTCTCACATTCACTCTAACCAGGGCTGTCAGTATTCTGTAAGTTTCATTCAGATGCCCCCTCTTCCTTCTAAACTCCATCAAGTACAGACCCAGAGTCCCTAACTGCTCCTTGTATGAGAAGTCCTTCATCCCCAGGGTCATTCCACTGCTCCATCATTAATGACCTTCCCTCCATCATAGGGTCAGAAGTGAGGACGTTTGCTGATGACTGCCCAACGTTCCGCATCATTCATGACCCCTCAGATACTGAAGCAGTCTGTGTTTAAATGCAACAAGATCTGGACAATATCCAGCTTGGGCTGACAAGTGGCAAGTAACATTTGTACCACGCAAATGCCAGGCAATGACCATCTCCAATAAGAGACAATCTAACCACTGCCCCCCCTGGCATTCAATGGTGCTACCATCACTGAATCTCCCACTTTCTACATACTGGGGGTTACCATTGACCACAAACTTAACTGGATTCACCATATAAATACAAGATTAGCTCCGAGGCTAGGAATACTGTGGTGATTATCTCACCTCCTGAACCCTCAAATCTTGTCCACCATCTACAAGACACAAGTCAGGAGTGCGATGGAATACTCCCCACTTGCCTGGATGGGTGCAGTTCCAACAACGCTCAAGAAGCTTGACGCCATTCAAGACAAAGCAGCCCGCTTGATTGGCACTACATCCACAAGCATCCACTCCCTCTATCACCAATGTTCAGTATAAATAGTGTGAACTATCTACAAGATGCACTGCAAAACTTCCCTTAAGATTCACAGACAGCACCTTGCAAACTCTCGACCACTTCCATCTAGAAGGACAAGGGCAGTAGATACATGGGAATACTACCATTTGCAAGCTACCCTCCAAGGCACTCACCATCCTGACTTGGAAAGATATTGCCGTTCCTTCACTGTTGCTGGGTCACAATCCTGGAGTTCTCTCCCTAAGGGCATTGTGAGTCAACCTCAGCATATGGACTGCAGTGGTGCAAGAAAGCAGCTCATCACCACCTTCTCAAGGGGCAACTAGGGACAGGCAATAAATGCTGGGCCCAGCCAGCGACGCCCACATCCCACAAATGAATAAAAATAGATAAAAAACAAATGAAGCTAGGATTGAACAAAATTGCAGTGCAGGCTCAACAACCTATTCCCTTAATCTAGATATTTTCTATATCAACCTGTTCAGCAGTATTACTACACACCTTTGGAGCAGGAGGGAGTTGAACTCAGGCCACCTAGCTGAGAGATGGGGACATTACCATCACACTACAAGAGCCCTATGCCAGTGGTTTGTCCAGACCAATGTTAGTTTACAGTCTGATTAATTTGGAATCACAGAATGTTGCAACACAGACCATTCACCCCGTTATGCAAGTAATGAGATTTCGGTGAGTCTATCCAATGGGTCCCACTGCCTTATACTTTCCCTGTAGCATTGTGAAACTTTACTCCTTCACATATTTATCCAATTCCCTTTAGAAAGTTGCAGCTAAATGGAGCTGAAAATTTCCAAGCCAACACTTAGTATTCAAGTACTATCACTTACAAGGTGCTTCCTCAATCTGTAAGGAGCCAAAGAAGTATATAGGAGGAAAGGAGACCTGAAGCTTAGTCAAGAGTTAGCTTTTACGTTGTCTCTTAGGAAAGTTCATTAGTGTGCACTTTCTCACTCAGTGTATGTTCACCTGTCTGTGTATGTGTCTATTTGTCCATTTGGGTAATGTTGTTTAAGAACAACATTTATTTAAGAAAAGCTGCAAGGAGAAGCCTGGGAATTATAGACCAGTGAGTCTGATGTCAGTGGTGGGTCAGATGTTGGAGGGGATTCTGAGAGACAGGGTTTGGATGCATTTAAATGCATTACATGCAAGGACTGATTAGGAATAGTCAGTATAGTTTTGTGCATGGGAAATCGTGTGTCTCAAATTTCATTGAGTTTTTTGAGGCTGTGACCAAGAAGATAGATGAGGGCAGAGCAGTAGACATTGCCTACATGGGCTTTAGAATGGCCTTTGACAAAGCTTCGCATGGTAGACTGGTTAGTAAAGTTCAATCACATGGGATTCAGGGAGAACTTGTCAATTAGATACAAAATTGGCTTGAAGGTAGGAGACAGAGGATGATGGTGGGGTTTTTTTCAGACTAGAAGCCTATTAACAGCACTGTTCTGCTGGGATCGGTGCTAGGTCCACTGTTTGTCATTTATAGAAACAATTTGGATAAGAATATAGAAAGCATGGTTAGTAAGTTTGCAGATGACACCAAAATTGGTCATGTAATAGACAGTAAAGAAGACTATCTAAGATTACAAAGGGATCTTGATCAGTTGGGCCAATGGGCCAGGAGTGGCAGAAGGAGTTAAATTTAGATAAATGTGAGGTGTTGCATTTTGGTAAGATGAACGTGATCAGGACTTACACAGTTAATGGTAGGGGTCTGGGCATGTTGTCAGACAGAGAGACCGAGAGGTTCAGGTACACTGTTCCTTGAAAACTGCATTATAGATAGACAGGGTGGTAAAGAAGGTGTTTGGCATGCTTGCTTCACTGCTCAGACTATTGAATTTAGGAGTTGGGATGTCGTGTCTTGGTTGTACAGGACATTGGTGAGGCCACTTTTGGAGTACTGTGTACAGTTTTGGTCACCCTGCTACAGGAATGATAATATTAAATTGGAAAGGTTGCAGGAAAGATGTACAAGAATGTTACCCGGACTGACGGCTTGAGTTATAAGGAGAGGCTGGATAGTTTGGGATTTATTTCACTGTAGCATAAGAGGTTGAGGGGTGACCTCATAGAACTTTATCAAATCATGCATTGATAAGGTGAATAGCAAAGATCCTTTCCCCAGGGCAGGGGAGTTCAAAACAACAGGGCATAATTTTAAGGTGAGAGGCAGAAGATTTAAAAGGGACCTGAGGGGCAACTTTTCACACAGAGGATGGTTTGAATGTGGAACTGCCAGAGGAAGTTGTAGTTTACAACGTTTAAAAGACATTTGCACAGGTACATGAATAGGAAAGGTTTAGAAGGATATGGGCCCAATTCAGGTAAATGGTCAGCATGGACAAGATGGATCAATGGGCCTGTTTCTGTGCTGTATGACTCTATGTGCATGTGTGGGTTTATTTGTGTATATTTGAGTTATTGTCTGTGCCTCTGGGTTTCTGCATGTATGTTTGCTTTGTATATCTGGTTTGTGAGTCAGTGCTTTTATGCCAGTGTGCGTTTGGGTCTGTGGGTCTGCCTGTTGTTTATAATTAGCTGTCTGTCTGTGCTGCGTAACGAATAGGTGATTGTACAGAAAATGTAAATTCAGACCCAATGAAAGATTGTCAAATCAGTGCAGTCAAATCCAGTGTTGACATTTTAACTTGACACTTTTTGCTGACTTGCCATCCTGCACAAATCCTCTTGGTTTAAATCCCCTTGTGGTCATTTCGGACTTGGCTCTGTTTGAAACCATAGCGACCAGCAAAACTCAGCAGAGCGGACCGACTGCAATACAGGAGGTAAGTGATCTCTGGTATCAGACAAAGTACAAATAGCAACAAAAATAACATGGAAAATATCTCAATGGACAAAAGCTGGACAGAACAGAAATCTATTTATGAAGCAGAACTGGACTTTAAACAGTCAAGATTTAGACAGAAATGAATGTACAATCTGGAAGATGATAATATAGATTTCTGGCAAAAACTTTCCAAAATGCTATTTCAGATTTGATTTTTGATTTTAAAAGAAAGGTCAAATGAAATATTATACTGTTTGAGCCTCAGACTGGATAATGCTTTACGTATTTAGTTGGGAATAAGACATGGTGTCTTGTTAACTGTTGCGTTAACTATTTCATGAACCAACTCTTATAACTAACTGTACAGTTGATGGTTAACGTTTCGCTGTGTCACTCTAAACTCAGTTCAGGAAAGAAGGACATTCAGAGAATATTATAAACTCATGACTAATTACAATGTGTTGTGTGTGTGCTTTTATTAGTTGGATGCTTATCTTACACCTCACGAGAGCAGACCATTTGGCCCATTGAGCAGGGGTGAACACTGAATGTGGACTGACATGCTGCACATGAACATAGGGATTAGGAGTAGTAGGTATCTCGGTCACTCGAGCCTGCTCCTCTATTCAGTTAGACAATGGTTGATCTGATTATTCCACACCCTGAAGGGTCTAGGCCCGAAATGTCAGCTTTCCTGCTCCTCTGATGCTGCTTGGCCTGCTGTGTTCATCCAGCTCTGCACCTTGTTATCTCATTTTTGAAGTGACCCCAGTTGTAGATTCTTTCAGCACCTTACATGTTTCAATTAAATTGCCTCCTACGCTTCTAAACACCAGCAGGGATAAGCCATCCTGTCTGATTGCCCTAACCATGAGATGTGTGCGTCATTTCTCATTCAAACTCGTTGGACAGATAGATGTGTTCTGGAGCAGGCAGCTTTAACTCAGGATTATGTTAGAAGGGTTACTTTGTTGCTGTTTCAGAAAGGAGGAAATGGATTTGTTGGACACAAGTTGTGATTAAGTTTTGCACTCAGTACGTTTCACTCAGAATTATCCAATAATAAAACAGTGGGCTTTTTAAGCAAAAATAGAAATAACAAAAAGAATCTGGGATCACATGTAAACTCTGCAGAGATGCAGTTAAATAAAAACAAAATGCTGCAGATGCTGAAAACCTGAAACAGAATGCTGGAGGAACTCAGCGGGTCTGGCATCATCTGTGGACAGAGAAACAGAGTTGATGTTTTGAGTCCCGCATAATCTTGAATTGGGATAGTAAGGTGCCTGCTTTTGACTGGCACAGACTCATAGAATCCAACAGTACAAAAGAAGCCTTTTGTTCCATCGAGTCTGGATTGTCAAAAATACACTAAATCTGCAATAGTCCCACTTTACAGGACTAAGCATGTAGTCTTTTTCAGTTTAGTAGACCTCTATGACTGTGACTCTTAAGAACCATTCTGGGTTCTGAAGAAGAGACATAATGGACACAAAACATTAACCCTCTCCCTCTCTCCTCCACCAATGCTGTCAGAGCTGCTGAGTTTCTCCAGCATTCTCTGTGTTTGTGTTTGTTGCAAAGGTACAGCACAGTTTAAAACGAGTGGGAATTTAATTCTGGTTGCATCCAGGACAGGTGAAAATGTACAGGTCTGATTAGTAATCCACTGGCCTTTCCGTTAGGGTGCTGGGAATTGGGGGCAGGTGGTGAGTCAGATCTAGGGTCAGACCATGATTAGCGAAGCACTTCAGAGCCAAGGCAGGTCAGTGACAGACTGGAAAACATGAGAACCTGAGAACCTGGACCTGATTGATGTTGGGGCAAGGTGATATTCCAATCAGAGTCAACATTAGCTCAGAGTCTTCCTGACCTTATTCTGAGTGATCTCAGCCAATGTGGACCTGGGAGAAAATCTGTCTGTGCTTCTGGTCGTCTGCTGCTGAAACACTCAAGACTTGACCAACTCAATCCTCTTCTGACTGTGAACCACATGCAAACATTGGTTCATCCAAAATCTCTGGTGTCCATATCCAAACTCATGCTGTGCTATTTGTTCATTGCCATGTGCTTGCACTGTCCTGAAAAGTGTTGAGTTTAAAATTCATGTCCTTGTTTGAAACTCTCCTGTCGTCTTGCTCCCTTCCAAACTCTACAACCTCCTCCAGGCTTTCAATCCTCTGAGAAATCACTGCTCTTCCAATCCTAACTTTAATTTACATCACCAGTAGTGACTATGGTTTCAGTTGCCTTGGGCTCTGAAATTGTCTCACTATATCTCTCCACCCATATTCCTGCCTCTTCTAGGGATGGTGTGTAAAATCTACATGTTTGACTCAGATTTTGGAATCTTACCTAGTATTTCCTTATAAGTCAAATCTGTTTTTGATAAACACTCATGTGGACCAGGCCTCACAGAGCAGGGGTTGTGACCCTACCTCTAGACCTCCAAAACAAACTCCAGGTTCAAGGATTTCTTGGACAGGAAAGGAATCCCAGAGGTGAAAAAACTGACTAGTTTGGTTATGCTGGAACTCCATTTTGAAGTATACAAGGTGAAATATTCAATCATTCACCAGTTTTACAGGTTATTCCTTCTGGGTGTTGGTGATGTGGTTCTGCAAGCTGATGATCAGCCCAGGAATCCTTCACCACCTCCTCCCTTACACAAAGGAAAAAGGTAAAAAGTGTGTGTGAAGATTTGCTTTAAAAAAAAATTTGCTTTAACTAATATTTCACTATTCCTGTGAAATACTTTGGGGATGGTTTATATGAGAGTTAGGTAGGAAGACCATTTTGTGCAGGATAAAAAGGTAAGGGCCTAATGTAAATATTGAGAGAAGTTTTTTGCCTTGAAACTGCAGGGAGACTTCAAAGAATCAAATCAAGTTTGTTTTTAATTACTGTACATTTTTTTTTGCTGACTTTCCAACACAAAGCAGCCAGTCATCCATTCAGAGAGATCAGAAGTCTGGCTGTACTCTCACCAGCTTCATAAGGTAAACAGCCCATTTAGCACCCAAACACTTATATCACTCGGACAGTTACTGCTCCGCCCACTTTGCTTCTGGAATGTTCTGTATTAGGAACCTTTGCCCTTAGCGTTATGTTGCCATGGAGATAAGGCTGACTTTGCTTCTGTCTCACTGGTTTCTGCAGCATTCACAAAGCCCTGTTGAGTTAGCCATCTCGAGCAACAATGGCCAACTTCAGCTCTAACCTTTTCTCCCTGGGCAGTTAATGCTGGTTTTGGCAGCTAGTGATCCTTGCATCCCATGGAAGAATAAAGACAAACATTACGCTCTATCTAGTGTTATCACCAGCTCATTCTGCCATTTTCAGGGATTCTTTCGCCAATCAACTTAAAATCGGTGCCCTCCAATTCTGAACTTTTCTGCTAATGGGAACAGTTTCTCTCATGTCTGCACTGCTTTCAACTATCATGAATTAAAACACCTCTATCAAAACCCTTCTCCAAGGAGAGGACAACCTCAACTTCTCCATCTATTGAAGTTCCTCATTCCTGTCTGGATCATCCAGTCCATGTTTCTGTTCCATATGAGTAGCTTGTCCCATATACCCTAATCTGTGTTAACATCAAACGCCACTTGCCTCCCCACCCTTCACAAACATACAAGCACACACAAGCCTTAGGATAGGAAAAGCTTAGTAATGCTCGGACAGTCTGAAACAAACATTGAGAATCAAATACCAGCCTACAAGCACCATCCTGGTGAAATAGTTTCAAATTCAGACTGGCTAGGTGCTTTAAGAGCTAGGATTTGTCCAACAAATTTAACAACCCTGGGATTTCTTTTTACAGCCAATGAAGGACTATTATTGAAATATAGTTACTGTTGTAATCATAGAATCATTCAATACAAAAGAGGCCCTTCAGCCCATCAAATCTGTATCACCAAAGCTATGCTAAATGTACGTTAGTCCTACTTTGCAGTGCCATACCTGTAGTCTTAAATGTTATGACATTTCAAGTGCTCACGCAAGTACTTTTTAAAGGTTGTGAGGTTTCATGCCTTAACTGTAATGTAGACAACCTGGGAGCCATTTTGATGGGTAGTGCATGAAAGATCCTTGGATGAAGGATTGTCTTCTGAGGAAAGGTTGAACAGGTTCGGTCTTTATTCGTTGGAGTTTAGAAGAATGAGAGATAATCTTATTAAAACATATAAAATCTTGAGGGAACTTGACAGGGGGGATGCTGAGAAGATGATTCCCCTTGTTGAAGAGACTATAATTAGGGAATTTAGTTTAAAAATGAGATGTCTCTCCATTAAGATTTTATTTTTTGCTTTGGTGGGTTGTGAATCTGTGGAATTTTAATTCCTAGACACGTATGGAAGCTGGGTCATTCAATACTTTTAAGGCAGAAGTAGAAGGGTTGTTGACTGACAAGGGAGTCAAAGGGTATCGGGTATAACCAGGAGAGTGGAGTTGAAGCCACAATCACATCAACCATGATTTTACTGAATGGCACAGCAGGCTTGAGAAGCTGAATGGCCTACTCCTGTTCCTAACTCTCATGTTCAAATATACTTAAGTTCCCACAGAACAGTGAGGTGAGCAATATTTGTTGAGGGATAAGTAATGGGCCAGGAGACTGGGTGAGGGGGGTGGGGGGAGCCTCAGTTTACTATTGCATCCAAGTGATGATACCTGACCCCTCAGCCAGTACAATATTCTCTTCAAAACTGTACTGGAGTGTCAGCCTGGATTCTTGTGTTCAAGTTCTGGAAAGAGATGTAGACTCGCAAATCTTCTGGCTCAAAGTTTAAAGTGTTACCCATTGAACTGTGGCTGAAAGCTGCATATTGGCAATGGGAGAGACAAAATATATGATCATTTCTGTGAATCAATGAGTTAAGATTGAGAATTAAAATCATATTTCAAAATCTTCAGTCTGCGCTGCTTTCGCATTTCTGGTGAAGGAGGAAACTTGCTGTCCTTATTCGGTCTGGCACACATGTGGCCCCACAGCAATGTGGTTGACTTTTAACAGTTCTTTGAAGTGGCCAAGCAAGCTATTCAGTTCAGGAATGGGCAACAAGTACTGGTTCTGCCAGCAACACCCACATCCTGTGCCTGTGAATGAAGAATGTTGATAGATCCTGGCTCTAACAGCCATTCCAATTAATTTTTTACCCAGCTGTCCTTAAAATATTAACTCCAGCAAGAGAAGTTGACTATTATGTGGTTCCTCTTCACTTGGGAAGTTGAGGCTATGGAGACTGATCATGTGAGAAGGGGATCACAACCAACTGAGATCCCCTCCACATGTGGTATCTGTTGTTAAATCTCTCCTCAATGTTCAACACTCTGAGAATAACCCCACCTTCACCTAACTGGGGCCTCTCATCTCTGGTGTAATTCCAGCAAGACTCCTCTCTATGTGCCCTCTCCAGGGTCTCCTAATATATGGTGACCACAATTGAATTTACAATTCCAGCAGTGATTCCAATCCAATCATTTATCACTTCCAAAATAACAGCTGATCCATGTTTTGAGGATATTTTTAAAACTTGATGCGTAACACTCCTGTGAGGTAAAGCCTTGGGTCAACTTTAGGTTGGGTTCACTCCTGGAGATCTTATCATTTGAGCTTTGACCACCCTGCCCGTTCCAACACTCCTTTCATTATTCTCTCCTTCCCACACTCATTATCTTCAGAAAACAGATAAAAACATAAACACTGCTCATCCTTCTCCAGGAGCAGCTCACAAATAATCATTAATTCCTGAAGATTCCATGTCACCTGTAAACTTATTGAAATAGTCCCAAGGACTTTGGTGTCACAGAAAATCACTTCCCTGTGTTACACTGAGGATCATTTTAAGAAGGAACCCTGTATTAGATTAGATTTTATTTATTTATTGTCACATGTACCTAAGTACAGTGAAAAGCTTTGTCTACCACCAGTATGGGCAGATCATAGTAATCAAGGACATATAGGTCATAGGGTGAAAAAAAAAGCTTAGACAGAAGCATTGTTTAAGTTTAAAAGTTAGAGTTAGATCTGCTGTAGGAAGCTCACAAGGAGTCACTCAGTGTCAATGCCATAAAACTGCAGTTACAGTTGGATAAGTGTGGCAGGTTTACTTCTTGAGGACCATTAGGTACAACCATCCATTTTGTTCAGTGGTAGCCTGATCTTATCAAATTAATTCACCTTGGTGGTATTTGAATTCATGGGGGCTGGATTTTATCAAATGAAGCATGTATTGGCCCCAATTCTGGCTCAGGAATCAAGAGGAAGCACTGATTCGTGGTTAAGAAGCTGTTTCTGGAGCCCCTGTTCAATTAGGAAAATTAACGGCCTCTGGATAAAGAAGGCCTATGCACTGAGCTGCTGGAGATCCTGGAACAGATGGATGCTGTTGAGGCAGGTAGGCGAGCACATGGGTGCCTCAACATGCAGGTATCCTCTCATTTTTGTCTGCACAAAAATGTCTTTAAATAGAGAGGTTTGTAGTTAGTGAGGCCTCTATGATGGAGGGAAAAGCCCTCCCTAGAATTGTTTCCAGACTTGTTTTCAGTCTTTAAACCCATCTTTAATACATGGAGACTCCAGCTCTGACGCTCAGCTGGAACCCATCCCCTATGGATACCTTTTCACAGTCTAAATGCATTTGTGGTTTAAAAGGAGCCAAATTAACCAGGCTTTCTTGATTTAAAGAAAAGGTGTGTTTACTAACTACTAAGTCTCAGAAAAGATGATAAAACATGATAAATATACGTACAGATTAGAAATGGGAATTGCCTAAAAACATATATGAATCAATTGTTAGGTTCCATGAGAGGTAGATGGTGGTATGTTGCGGCAGTTAAGGGAGCCAACACTGACATTGGCAATGAAGCAGGTTATTTCGAGTTTCGTGGCTTTACAGTTAGCTGACATTTTTTGTCTCATTACCTTCTGCCACTGCCTCATTGGCTTACCTGGCATCCAGTAGATGGTCTTTTTTTTACCTGCAATGCAAGGGCACCTCATGATTTTCCTCAAGCTATGACCTTTATAGCATTCTAATACAAATGAGCAAATCAGCCCGCTAATACCTATAGACCAGGTGTTGTTAGTTTTTTTTTGTATATTCCTGGAAGGATAAAATGCAAACATGTCTGCAGTTTGGGACACAATCTGCAGGAGATGACTCCGCTGAGGGATAGACAACCCCTCACTATCTTGACCCTTTAGATCTTTGTTTGAAATTTCCTTGACACTCTACAGTTGTGACAGTTCATGGGATTTTTATGAGTCAGAAAATTGTACTTTCAAAGAGTATTAGAGGCATAGAGTTATACAGCATAGAAATAGATCCTTCGGTCCAACTCATCCACACCAACCAGATACCCTAAACTAATCTAGTCCCATAACCCTCCAAGCCCTTTCTATTCATGTTTCTATCCAGATGCCTTTTAAATGTTGTAATTGTACCCATCTCCACTACCTCCTCTGGCAGCTCGTTCCAGACATACACCTCTCTAGCGTGAAAAGTTGTCCCTTAGGTCCCTTTTAAATCTTTCCCCTCTCACCTTAAACCTATGCCCTCTAGTTTTGGACCTCCCTACCGTAAGAAAAAGACCTTGGCTATTCACTCTCTCCATGCTCCTCATGAACCTTTATAAGGTCACCCTCAGCCTCTGGCAGTCCAAGGCAAAAAGCCCCTGCCTATCCAGCCTCTCCCTATAGCTCAAATCCTCCAATCCTGGCAAAATCCTTGTAAATCTTTTCTGAACCCTTTCAACTTTAACAACATCTTTCCTATAGCAGGGAGACCAAAATTTAACACAATGTTCTAAAAGTGGCCTCACCAATATCCTGTACAGCTGCAACATGACGTTCCAACTCCTATATGCAATGCATTTACCAATGAAGGCAAGCATGCCAAATGCCCCCTTCACCACCCTGTATATTTGCGACTCCACTTTCAAGGAACTATGCACCTGCATCTCTTTGTTCAGCAACAGTCCCTAGGGTCCTACCACTAACTGTGTATATCCTGTTCTGGTTTGCCTTAACAAAATGCAACACCTCTCATTTATGTAACTCCATCTGCCACCCCTGGCCCACTGGCCTATCTGATCAAGGTCCTGTTGTACTCTGAGATAACTTTCTTCACTGTTCACTACACCACTAATTTTGGTGTCATCTGCAAACTTACTAGCCATACCTCCTATATTCAAATCTAAATCATTTATATGATGATGAAAAGCAGTGGATCCAACACCGAACCTTGCAGCACACTGCTGGTCACAGGTCTCCAATTTGAAAAGCAATCCTTTACCATCATCCTGTGTTTCCTTCCTTCAAGCCAATTTTGTATCCAACTGGCTAGCTCTCCCTGGATTCCATGTGAGCTCATCTTGCTAACTAATCTACCATGCGGAACTTGTCAAACACCTTGCTAAAGTCCATGTAGACAATGTCTACCACTCTGTATTAATCAATCTTCTTTGTCACCTCTTCAGAAAACTTTATCAAGTCAGTGAGACACGAGTTCCCATGCACAAAGCTGTGCTGACTATCCCTAATTAGTCCTCTCCTTTCCAAATGCATGTAAATCCTGTCCCTCAGAATTCTCTTCAACAACCTAGCTACCATTGACGTTAGGCTCTCTGGTCTAAAGTTCCCTGGCTTTTACTTACCACCTTTCTTAAACAATGGCACCATATTAGCCAGCCTCCAGTCTTCCAGCATTTTACCTATGGCTGTCAATGATAGAGGTATCTCAGCAAGGGGCCCAGCAATCACTTCCCTAGCTTCCTACAAAGTTCTGGGATACACCCGATCAGGTCCTGGGGATTTATCTGCCTTTATGCATTTCAAGACCTCCTCTTCTTCTGTAATATGGACACTTTTCAAGACATCACTATTTATTTCCCCAAGTTCCCTAGTTTCCATGTCCTTCTCCACAGTAAATACTAACACAAAATATTTGTTTAGTATCTCATCCATCTCCTACAGTTCCAAACATAGATGGCCTCGTTGATCATTAAGTAGGCCCATTCTCTCCCTAGTTACTCTTTTGCCCTTAATGTATTTGTAGAATGGCTTTGGATTTTCCTTAACCCTATTTGTCAAAGCTATCTCATGTCCCCTTTTCGCCCTCCTGATTTCCCTCTTAAGTATAATCTACTCCCCTTATACTCCTCAAGGGATTCACTCAAGCCCAGCTGTTTATACCCGATACATACCTCCTTTAATTTTTTTTTGTTCATTCATGGGATGTGGGCAGCAATGGCTAGGCCAGCATTTATTGTCCATCCCTAATTGCCCAGAGAGAGTTGAGAGTCAGTCACATTGCTGTGGATCTGGAGTCACATATAGGCCAGACAGGTAAGGATAGCAGTTTCCTTCCCTAAAGGACATCAGTGAACCAAATGGGTTGTTACAAAAATCGGCAATGGATTCATGGTCATCATCGGACTCTCAATTCCAGATTTTTTTCTTTGTTTGATAAGAGGCTCAATTTTTCTAGTCATCCAGCATCCCTTACACAAATCAGCCTTGCCCTTCGCACTGTCAGAAACATACAGTCTTTGAACTCATGTTATGGTATTTTTAAAGATCTCCTTTCCAACTGACCCATTACTTGCAATCAGACTCTCTCAATCAACTTTTGAAAGTTCCTGCGTAGTACCATCAAAATTGGCATTACTTCAATTTAGAAATTTAACTTATCCAAAACTATTTTCAAACTAATAGAATTATGATGGGTGGGTTTCTTCGGGTGCTCCAGTTTACCCGCCCCACAGTGGAAAGATATGCAGGTAGGTGGACTGACCATGTTAAATTACCCATAGTGTCCAGGGATGTGCAGGCTAGGTGGATTAGCCATGGGAAATGCAAGGTTACAGAGATATGATAGGGGTAGGTCTGGATGGGAAACTCTTTGGAGAGTTGGTGTGGACTCAATGTGCTAAATGGCCTGCTTCCACACTGTATGAATTCTACGATCACCTGCTCCAAAGTGCTCCCCCACTGAAACCTCAGTCAAACCTGCCTTATTTCTGAACAGAAGCTTTGCTCCTTTTCTGGTAGATACACATATTGAATAAGAAAATTTTCTTGTACACACTTAACGAATTTCTCTTGCTCCAAGCCCTTAATACTATGGCAGACCCAGTCTATGTTTGCAAAGTTAAAATCCCCTACCATTACAACCCTATCATTCTTACAGATATCTGTGATCTCCTTGCATATTTACTTCTCAATTTCCCACTGACTATTGTGTGTGTGTGTTGGGGGGTGGGGGGGGGGGGGGGTGCTGTTGCGGTTGGCGGGGGGAGGTGGTGTCTCCAATACAATGCCAATAAGGTGATCATCCCTTTCTCATTTCTCAGTTACCCCCAGATAACTTCACTGGACATTCTCCCAGGAATATCCGCCCTAGGTACAACTGTAATATTATCCTTAACCAAAAACGCCACTCCCCCTCCTCACTTGTCATCTCCTTCTTTCCTTCTTACAGCATCTATACCCCAGAACATAAAGCTGTCAGTCTTGCCCCTCCCTCAGCCACATTCCTGTAATAGCTATGATATCCCAGTCCCACGTTCCCAACCATGCTCTCAGTTCATGGGCCTTACTTGTCAGGCCTCTTGCATTGAAATAAATGCAGTTTATCACTTACATCATTCTCTGCCTTGTTCCTACCTTGACTAATTACACTGCCCCTCCCCAAACTATTATTTTAAAGTCTCCCATGTAGCACGAGCAAATCTCCCCACCAGTATTGGTCCCCTTCTAATTCAAGTCAACCCGTCTTTCTTACACAGGTTACCTCTACCCCAGAAGAGATCCCAATGGTCCAAAAATGTTAATCCTTGCTTCTTATACCAGCTCCTTAGCCACGCATTTATCTGCCCTATCTTTCTATTCCTGCTCTCACTAGCACATAGCAACAGGAGTAATCAAGATATTACTACTCTTGAGGACCTACTGTTTAAACTTCTACCTAATTTCCTACTTTCTCTTTGCAGAACCTCGTCCATTTCTCTGCCTATGTCATTAGTACCAACATGTAATACGACATTCTGCTGGCCACACTCCCCTTTCAGAATATTTTACACCCGCTCCAAGACACCCTTGACCCCGACATCAGGGAGGCAACACACCATTCTGATATCCCGCTGACAGAGCAGAAATGTCTGTCTGTGCCCCTGACTAGAGAATCCCTATTACAATCCATTGCTTGGATACTAATATACCCCTCATTACAGTAGAGCCAATTACAGTACCAGAAACCTGGCTGTTAGTGCTATATTCCCCTGAGAGGCCATCACCCGCTACAGTATTCAAAACAGCATACTTGTTTGTGATGGGGACAGCTACAGGAGACTCCTGCACTACCTGCCTACCTCTCCTATCCTTCCTAGTGGTAACCCAGACAACCTGTATCTGCAGTTCTCTACCTTCCTGAAACTGCCGTCCATCATACTCTCTGACTCTTGTAAATTCCTCATTGCCTCTTAACTACCACTCCAATTGATTCATGCAATCCAATACTGTTCGCAAGTAAACGCACTTCCTGCAGACATAGTCTCTAGGAACACTGAAATGCTCCCTGATCCCCCACATCCTGCAGGAAGAGCAATTCACTCTACTAAAAGCCATCTCTGCCCCTTTAACAATCTACAGAACCAAGATATACCTAAAAACAAAAACAACACACTTTGCTCAAAAACTCAGCATGAGCACATTCTTGCTATTCAAAACACAGCTCTGGGATAACACCTTTTTTATATTAAAATTCAATCAAGAGACAGATCTCATTAAACGTAGCAAATAAACCCTCAAACTACTTACTATTATAGATTTGCAAAAATAACATTAAGATTTATAAGTTCTATAAGTCTTAAAATCAAGCATTTAGCTGATCAGTCTCTGAAATCATCGCTAATCTCTCACAGCTACTGTGTGCAATTCTGATAATAGCCTCCCAAAGTCAGCTTCAGGAATTACATTATTAGCCATTCTTGGGGAGACAACAACCTAGTGGTATTATCACTGAACTCTTAATCTAGAGACCCAGGTAATGACTTGGAGACCCAGGTTTGAATCACACTAGATGGTGGAATTTGAATTCAATAAAAACAATCTGGAATTAAGAGTCTAATGATAACCATGAATCCTTTGCCGATTGTCAGAAAAACCCATCTGGTTCACTTATAGCCTTTAGGGAAGGAAACTACCATCCTTACCTGGTCTGGCCTACACGTGCCTCCAGATGTGGTTTACTCCCCATTGCCCTTATCCAAAAAATGAATTAAAAATAAAAACCGAAAGAACTGCAGATGCTGTGAATCAGGAACAAAAACAAAGTTGCTGGAAGAGATCAGCAGGTCTGATGACATCAACGTAATGGGTTGAATTTTAAATAACGACGAGATAGAGTACAGGAAAGAAATAGAGAATTTAGTGGAGAGTTTAGTTTGAATTAAAAATGCTTGTTGATCATTTTTTAAAACAACGGTCTTGTTGAAAAGTTCAATAAGTCCATAAGTAATTTGGAGCTATGATCTACTGTCATGACACCTAGCATTTGTATGGAGCGAATGTTGCTGGTTACTTGAAATTGCCCAGTCTTGATGCATTTGAATATGAACTGCTTTGTTATCTGAGGAGTCATGGCTGATGCTGAACATTGTAAAATCATCAGCGAAAATCCAAACTTCTGACCTTATCATAGACAGAAGGTAATTTCACTAGATTGTTATCTCCTCAAGAATGGCTAATAATGTAATTCCTGTAGCTGACTTTGGGAGGCTATTATCAGAATTGCACACTGCAGCTGTGAGAGATTAGCGATGATTTCAGAAGTGGAGGCAATGGCCAAGTGGTATGATCACGGGACTGTTATCCCAGAGACCCAGATAATGTTCTGGGGACCATGGCAGATGGTGGAATTTGAATTCAATAAATATCTGGAATTACAAGTCTAATGATGACTGTGACTTCATTGTCGATTGTTGGAAAAACCCATCTGGTTCACTAATGTCCTTTAGGGAAGGAAACTGCCTACATGTGACTCCAGACCCAGAGCAAAGTATTTGACTCTTAACTGCCCTTCGGACAATTCGGGATGGGCAATAAATGCTGCCTAGCCAGTGATGCCCTTATCCTGTGAATGAATAAAAAACAAATGAAGCAGTTGAAGATGGTTGGGTTCAGGACACTATCTGAGGAACTCTTGCAAAGATGACCTGGAACTGAGATGACTGATTTCCAACAACCATAACCATCTTCCTTTGTGCTAGGTATGATTCCATCCAGTAGAGAGATGTTTCTCCTGATTCCCACTGACTCCAGTCCAGTCAGAACTCCTAGATACGACGCTTGGTCAAATGCTAGCAGTCTTGATATCTTATATCAAGGATAGTCACTTTCATCTCAATATCTCCCCACCTCATGGACCAGCTGGCTAAGACAGTTCCCAGCTCTCCTTTCCCAGGGAAAGCCTCAGAAGTGGAAATGTATCAGGGAGGCATCCTAATGAGGCTCTCCCATATTTTTCCATGCCCAATGACTGCACCAGGCAACCTCTGCATTTGTGAGTCTAGTGTTCTGATGAATTATATCTCAATATAGCTTTCCTTACGCGGCTAAGAAATTGAATTAAGGAATTAAGTTGAGGAATTAGATAGTGGTTTAATTTGAATGTAATTACAGTGACTTGCTGGCCCCAAAGACTTGACTGTGGGAAATAAATGTGGAGTTGGAAAAGCACAGCAGGTCAGACAGCATCCGAAGAGCAGGAAAGACAACGTTTCTGGCCGAAACCCTTTGTCAGGACTGGGGAGGGGGAGGGGAGCACACAAATAAATTAAGGGAGGGGGTTGGGGCTGGGGGAGGGTAGGTGAGACGGACATAGATGGGATGCAGGTAGGTGGTTATCGTGGTTGATCAGTGGGAGGGGTGGAGCAGATAGGTGAGTCAGAAGACAGACAGGTTGGCGGAGGAGAGGTTCTGAAGCTGCTGAAGTCAATATTCAGGCCATTGGGCTGTAAGCTCCCAAGGCGAAATATGAGGTAACAAGGTGTAGAGCTAGATGAACACAGCAGGCCAAACAGCATCAGAGGAGCAGGAAAGCTGACGTTTTGGGCCTGGACCCTGCTCCTCTGATGCTGCTTGGCCTGCTGTGTTCATCCAGCTCTACACCTTGTTATCTCAGATTCTCCAGCATCTGCAGTTCCTACTATCTCCGAAATATGAGGCGTTGTTCCTCCAGTTTACCTCTCACAAACACACCGTCTCTCAAGCATGCACACACACTCTCTCTCTCTCTCTCTCTCACACACACACACACACACACACACACACACACACACACTCTCTCTCTCTCTCTCTCTCTCTCCCCCTCACACACGCACACTCTCTGTAACACTCTCTCTCTCACACACACACTTTGTCTCTCTTTCCACCCAACCCATATACACTCTCTCTTCAACCCCCATACCCACACACACACACAAACTCTCTGACTCCACACATACACACACACACACTCTCTCTCTCTTTCTCCCCCCACACATACACACACACTTTCTCTCTACCAGCCTTCTCCCACTTACACACAGAACACACGCTTCCCCCCCACCACACACACACAAACTCTCTCCCTGCCACACACACCCCCACACACAACTCTCCCACCCACACACACACACACTGTCACCCCCATACACACACTCACTCTCTCTCTCTCCTCCCTCTGTCACATGCATACACACACACAGACACACACACACACTCTCACTCTCTGACCCCAAACACTCTCTCTCTCTCACACACACACTCACCCTGTCCTCCACACACACACACACACACACAAACTCTCTCCCTGCCACACACACCCCCACACATAACTCTCCCCCCACCACACACACACACACACACACACACACACACACACACACAATTGGTGACACATTTTTGAGGCAACTGGGGAAAGATTTAAAAACAACACAATGGGCAAATTTTTTGCACAGAGGGTGGTTCAAGTGTGTAATGAATTTCCTGAGGAAGTGGTGGATGTGGGTCCAATTACAATATTTAAAAGACATTTGGATAAGTACATGAATAGGAAAGGTTTGAAGAGATATTTGACAGAAACAGGCAGGTGGGACTAGTTTAGTTTGGGATTATGTTTGGCATGGACTGGTTGGACCAAAGGGTCTATTTCTGTGCAAACGTGACCGGTATTCGTTGATGTGTGGGTGGAGGGGGTCAAAGGTGAGCCCTTTACTGAGGATTGACCGTTCATCCTCAGTAAAGGGGAGGTCTGTCCTCAGTAAAGGGCTCACCTTTGTCCCCCTCCACCCACACATCAACGAATACCGGTCACGTTTGGACATTGAGCAGTTTTTCCGCCGCCTCCACCTCTGCGCTTACTTCTTCAACCGTGAGCCTAACCCTCCCTCTACTGACTCCTTCTCCCGCCTCCAACCACACCCTCCTCCTGGACACCACCCCAAGGCCTCCTACCCTCCCTCGACCTCTTCATCTCCAACTGCCGTCAAGACATCAATCGCCTCAACCTCTCCACCCCTCTCACCCACTCCAACCTCTCCCCCACAGAACGTGCAGCCCTCCGCTCCCTCCGCTCCAATCACAACCTCAGAATAAAACTCGCGGCCAAGGGAGGCGCAGTTGTAGTATGGCGCACTGACCTCTACATCGCCGAGGCCAGGCGCCAACTCTCCGACACCTCCCCCTACCGCCCCCTTGATCATGACCCCACCCCCGAGCACAAAAACATCATCTCCCAAACCATCCACAACCTCATCACTTCAGGTGACCTCCCACCCACAGCCTCCAACCTCATCATTCCCCAATCCCGCACCGCCCGCTTCTATCTCCTTCCCAAAATCCACAAACCTGAATGCCCTAGTCGACCCATTGTCTCCGTCTGCTCCTGCCCCACCGAACTTCTCTCCACCTATCTCGACTCCATTTTCTCCCCCTTGGTCCAGGAACTCCCTACCTACGTCTGTGACACCACCCATGCCCTCCACCTCTTCCAGAACTTCCAATTCCCCGGTCCCCAACACCTCATCTTTACCATGGACGTCCAGTCCCTATACACCTGCAATTCCCATACAGATGGCCTAAAGGCCCTAAAGGCCCTCCGCTTCTTCCTGTCCCGCAGGCC
>NC_063333.1:7189123-7214431 GCF_021869965.1 Rhincodon typus
CAAGCAGCATCATAGGAGCAGAGAGGCTCCTATGATGCTGCTTGGCCTGCTGTGTTCATCCAGCCCTGCACCTTGTTGTCTCGGATTCTCCAGCATCTGCAGTTCCTACTATCTCTCCTTCACAGGAACACTGCTCTATAGGACTTCATTGAATTGCTCAAAATTCAAAGTAAAAAAGACTTTCTCTGTAAGCTATGGGTGTTTCCCTTAAGCTCAAAAACCTCTCCTGACCTACTAATGTACATAAAACCCATGAATTCTAAAGCTAGGCCTCAAAAACTCTTTAAAAATAAATCATCATGGCTTCAGAAATACCACCATTGAAATACTACAGCTTCATGAATTCCCAGTCTTGAACTGTTATCTGTTTTTGGCGTCTATCCATTGAGCAGGCTGGAAGTGCCACAAAACACACTAGCGGGCATACTCGATGTGAAGATGGGACTTCACTTCCAAAAGGACTGGCCATATATCAATAGGTCATAGACAAATGCATCTATGGCAGGCAAATCTTGTTGATTCCCTCAACACTTGCTGCAGAATAGGTGTAGCAGCACTGTCCTTTAGGACTTGACCAGCTTAATCAGGAGTTGGCGACACTGCTGTTGGTGATAAATACTGAAGTATTCCAAACTAAACTAAATTCTGTACCCTTGCCACCCTCAGCTTCTTCTGAGTGGTGTTCAACATGGAGAAATACTAATTCATTGGTTTTTTTTTGGGGGGGGGAGGGTGTGGGTGACGGTGGTACGTGGTAATCAGCAGGTTTGCCCATATTTGACCTGGTGCCATGGGACTTCATGATGTCCAGAGTCATTGTTGATGACTTCCGGAGCAACTTTGTCCCAGCTGTGTCATCACCATTTTCTTGTATAGGATTTGGGTGTCTCTGGCAAGGCCTGCATTTGTTGCCCATCACTACTTGCCCTTGAACTGATTGGCTGTCTAAACTATTTCTGAATGCAATTAAGAGTCATCCACATTGCTGCGAGTCTGGAGTTTTATGCAGACAGACCGAATAAGGATGGAAGATTTCCTTCCCTGGAGGACATTAGAGAGCCAGACAAGTTTTCACAACTGTCAACAATGGTTCTATGGTGGCCATTAGCTTTTGATTCCAGATTTTTATTGAATTCAAATTTCACCATCTGCAACGGTGGGATTTGAAGACATGTTCCCAGAACATTAGCCTGAATTGCTGGATTACTAATCCAGTGACATTACCACCAAACCACCGCCTTCCCCACACCTCTGCTGGATCTGTCTGCTGAGAGAGAATATATCCATCGATGATGATGGTATTGCCTGGGCCATTGTGTTTAAGCTATGACTCCATAATCATGTCTATGTTAGGCTGTTCTTACAGGGGTCAAAAGCGTAGATGCAGGAAGGATATTTCTTCCTGGCTTGGGGTTGGGGTGGGGGAGGGGAGATGGTGGTGGGGGTTCTTCTACAACCAGTCTCAAAATTAGGAGTCAGATC
The DNA here is from genome assembly GCF_021869965.1 of Rhincodon typus. Classification (NCBI taxonomy): domain Eukaryota; kingdom Metazoa; phylum Chordata; class Chondrichthyes; order Orectolobiformes; family Rhincodontidae; genus Rhincodon; species Rhincodon typus. The sequence continues at coordinate 7,190,606 of NC_063333.1, forward strand.
ATTTACAACTGATTTAAAAAAAAACGAAAGGACTGGAAATGAGAAACAAAAACAGAAATTGCTGGAAAATCTCAGCAGATCTGGGAGCATCTGTGGAGAGCAATCAGAGTCAATGTTTTGGATCCAGTGACCCAAAGAAAGATTCTGAAGAAGGGTCACTAGACCTGAAATGTTCACTCTGATTTCTTTCCACAGATACTGCCAGACCTGCTGAGATTTTTCAGCAATTTCTGTTTTTGTTTCCATTTAGAACTAAGATGAGAATGAATGTCTTCATTCATAGGGTGATGAATCTTTGGAATTGTCTGTCTCAGATGGTTACGGAAGATCAATCATTGAGCAGGTTTAAGACAGAAATTAATAAATTTCTAGATATTAGAGATACAAAGATACATGGGAATGATGTGGAAAATAGTGTTAAGGTAGAATATTAGTCATGACGCAGTTGAATGGCAGAACAGGCTCCAGGGCTGAATAGTCTACTCTTGCTCCTATTTACTATGTTCCAATGAGTGGGTCTTGGTTAAAGATTTCTCCCTTTTATATTTGTTTGTCTACCTCTCTCCCGAGCATGCTCTTTCTTGAAAATCTTCACTAGGTAATAGGACAGCAGACAATGTCAGCACTTCAAAAAAATTTTACTTCAATGAATAGATTTACAATATAAAGCTAGTTTCAGTAAAGGTGACCATGACACTCGGGTAAACACATCTGGTTCACTGATTTCCTTCGGGGAAGGAAATTTGCCATCCTAATCTGGTCTGAGCTACACCTGACTCCAGAACTCAGCAACATGGTTCACTGTCTGAAACAGCCAAATAGTTTACCGGCAATTAGGGATGAGCAATTTCCCATGAAATAAAACATTTTTAACATTATGTCATACCCCAGCTTACCAGGTCAATGGGCCTACACCATGCCACAGCCTTCACTTGTATCAGTGGAATAAACAATGGATGAGTGATGGCCATAGTTTAACAGGGCTTACTGAATAGGATCACAGAGAGGAGTTGATAAAGCTGTTAGGCATAACTTCTGGAGATTTTGTCACATGACCTTCCATCTCCAAAAGCCCATATCCATTCTCCCACAACAGGTTGCCTGGTATGTCACTTTCTCATTGCCTCACTTTCAAGTGACCAATTTCTTCATTATCCAATTGGATGATGCTTGGCTATCCAACAAATTTCCTTAATTTCTTCAGACTCCAGCGTTTTTGAAGCTAATTACATTGCACACAAAATAATTTTTATAAAGGCTCCCATGATTTGTGTGGTGCTCAGCAGTAACATAAGTTGCAGAAGGCCGGTTAGCCCATCTTGATTTTGCTTGTTCTTTGAAAGAATAGTTGTACAAATCCTACATGCTTGCTTCTGTAAATTGTCCATCCTCCAGAATCTGCCCAACTCACAAAATTATTTATGGAATCAGACTCCACCAGTTTTACAAGTAGAACGTTACTGTACATTAATCTTTTAATTCCTGTAGATGTGTTTACAACAGGAGGAGGAGTACATTCAATCCCTTGAGTATGTTCCATCATCCAAGTACCTCAAGATAAAACTGTATAGAGTCATACAGCACAGAAACAGACCCTTCAATCCAACTTGTCCTTGCCAACCAAGTTTCCCAAACTAAACTAGTTCCATTTGCCTGTGTCTGGCTCATATCACTCTAAACCTTTCCTATTCATGTACCTGTCCAAATGTCTTTTAAACGTTGTCATTATACCTGCATCTACCACTTTCTCTGGCAGTTTATTCCACATATGAACCACCCTCTGTGTGAAAAAGTTGCTCCCTCAGGTCCCTTTTAAATCTTCCTCTCACCTTAAAATTATGCCCTCTAGTCTTGAACTCCCCTACCCGAGGGAAAAGACCTTTGCCGTTCACCTTATCTATGCGCCTCATGATTTTATAAACCTCTATAAGGTCACCCCCTCAACCTCCTATGCTCCAGTGTAAAAAAATTCCAGTCTATCAAGACTCTGCTTATAACTCAAAACTTCCAGTCCTAGTAACATCCTTGTAAATCTTTTCTGCACCCTCTCCAATTTAAAAATATCCTTCCAAGAGCTGGGTGACCAGAACTGTACACAGGACACCAAAAGTGGCCTCACCAACATCCCGTACAACCATTACACAACGTCCCAACTCCTATATTCAATGGTTTGAGTAATGAAGGCAAACACCTTCTTTGACAATCTGTCTACCTGTGATGCCACTTTCACAGAACTATGCACCTTGTTGTTGTTGTTGTGTATGCACCTGAAACTCCAATTTTCTCTGTTCAACAACACTCCATAGAGCCCTACCATTAACTGTGTAAGTCCTACCCTTATTCATCTTGCCAAAATGCTACCACTCCTTGACCCATTGACTCAATTTATCAAGATCCCTTTGTAATCTTGGATAAACTTCATACCATCAATTTTGGTGTCATCTGCAAATTTACTGACCAGGTTTCCTATATTCTTGTTCAAATCAATTACGTAAGTGACAAATGATTGCTTGGTAGCACAACTTGACTATTTCTGAAAAAAAGAGACACACTGATGAAGCTTTTCATCTTGCACTCATCAGGACAGACAAACAGGAGTATCAAATTTCAAAGGAAGGAACAATTTATAACCCTGAAAGGAAAAACAGTTCTGATGGGTTGGCATTATGATTCTTAATGATCAAGCTGTTGCATGAGGCAACTATTATCCATCCATACTACTATCAAATTCACAAAAGGCACAGTTCCTGCATGTGTTCCTTTTGTCTGCAGAGGAATGGACCTTGCATATGAAAATGTTACTTCTAGCAAGCACAGGTGAGCTATATTATGAGTCCATCTGATTCCCTTAAGTTGCTTCTAATGCAATTATCATCACATTTGGGATTGCTCATTGGGGGTGCTGTCCAATTGTGGAATCACAGCTAATGTTAGACATTATGTTCTGAGTTTTGTAAACACAGTTTGGTACAGTACAGTTGGTACTCATCTTTGTGAAAGGGACCTGTTGTTTATTGTCAATAGAACATATGTCCTATACACCTGACACTGCATCAACAGTAACATTCATATGCCGTAATTACTCATTGGTACGGAAGGAAGAACACGTTTTTGGTTTGTCATCAGTGTCTTGTTGGAGAATACCATTGTCTTAACTCCATTTGTTAACAGATTGCATTGGTAACAAAAAGCTTTAAAATCTGAAAAGTTGCAAATAGTACTGAACATTGTGAAACCATCAGCAAACACGCTATTTCTGTCCTTATGATGGAAGGAAGGTTATTGATGGAGCAGCTGAAGATGACTAAGACTGGGAAAATTCCCCTGGGAACTTGAGGATTCTTGTGGTGCAGTCGTAATGTCCCAATCTCCGAGTCAGAAGGCCCAGATCAAGTCCTACATGCTCCAGAAGTGTGTAACAATATCTTTGAACAAGTTGATTAGAAAATTATCTTCCCTGGGGAACTTATGCAGTGATGTCCTGGAGCTAAGATGATTGACCTCTGACAACCACAATCATCTTCCTTTCTACTAAGTATGACTTCAACCAGTGTACAGTATTCACCCTGAATCCCACTGATTCTAGTCTAGTTCTTTAATGGCATACTCAATCAAATGCTGCCTTGACGTCAAAGACAGTCACTCTAAATTCACCCCTGGAGTTCAGCTCTTTAGTTCCTTAATGTTTCTAATTCATAGACAGAAATGTCTGCATGATCTTGACCTATATGTGACTGCAGCTCTATACTAATAGGTTGGACTTTTAACTACCTCCTGTTTAGAAACACTCAGATCGTGTCAAACTTTTACCAGCTGCCCAAGAAGAAATGGTTAAGCATTACATTGTGGTTTAGACTGTGGCCTCACATCCTGAGAATGAATTTTGGAGGCCTGCAAATTAGACCTCTTCATGTAATGCTGCATGGGTCACCATTGTGAAGAGGGAGACATAGAGAGATGGGAAGTAGAGAAAACTAGAGAAAGCTTTTGTAGGGTCAGGATCCACTCTAGCAATTGAGATTAAATTCAGGCTGACACATCGGCATGGTACTAAATGGCTGCTGCATTGTTGGGGGTGCTGTCTTTCAGTTGAGATGTTGAACTGAGGCTCCATTTGTCCTTTCAGTTGAATCTGAAAGATCCCATGGCAGTACCTTGACGAGCAGGAGCATTCTCCTGGTATTCCTGCCAATATTTACGCCTCCATCAATATGACTGAAGCAGATTGTCTGGCCATGCTATTGTGGGAGTTTTCTGTGTGAAAATAGTGACTGTACAGGGAAAACTCTGTTAAGTTCTTAGGAGACATCCTGGAGTCCTGAAAGACACTCTAATATAATGCAATATCTTTCTTTCTTTATTCAACTGACATTCAATCTGAGAAAAGGAGTGGGAGGAAAGCATAAACTTTGTTGCTCTGCTCGAAACCATTTAGGATTTCCAGTTTCCTCCTTCCACTTTGTCCTTGTTTGACTGCCCTGAGAGTCTAGGTATCAACCCAAAGCTCCACCCTCCTAAATACTGTTCCGTCAACAGATCTGCGGTACCCACTTCGTGGAGACCCAGGTTTATTTGAAAGTAATGCCCCATGTTGTTGATAATCCCTTCCCCCTCCTCATATTCTAGCCAACTTCACTGGCTAGGATTGAGCAAGAAGAATGGCCAATCTGGTGAGACACAGCAGGTGGAATGCCAGAAGAATGATCCCAATGGCTGAAGCAACAACGACTTGTATGTTTTGAACACAGTGTGAAAGTCTCAAGGTGCTTCGAAGAAACACGGTTAATGGACAGTGAACCAAGGAAGGAGACACTTGGAATGGGTTATCAGAAACTTGAACAAAGAGGTAGGCATCCAGGATAGTTTTAACAGTGGGCAGAGAGTATGAAGGTAAGGCAAAGCAGTTTGAGGAAGGAATTCTGGAAGCCTGTGACTAGTGGTGTGCCTCAAGGGTTAGTGCTGGGCCCATTTCTGTTTGTTATCTATATCAATGATTTGGATGAGAATGTGTAAGGCATGATTAATAATTTTGTGGAGACTAAAATAGATGGTATTGTGGAGAGCGAGGAAGATTACCCAGAAATTGCAGCAGAATCTTGATCGGCTGGGGAAGTGGACCAAGAAATGGCAAATGGAGTTTAACATAGATAAGTGTGAGGTGTTGCATTTTGGAGAGTCAAATCAAAGTAGGATTTTCATGGTGAATTGAATGGCCTTAAGGAATGTAGTGGAACAGTTGGAGTTCAGGTGCACGGCTCTTGAAAGTGGAGGCATAGGTAGTCAGGGCAGTGAAGAAGGCTTTTGGCACAGTGGCCTTCGTCAGTCAGAGCACTGAGTATAGAAGTTGGAAAGTTATGTTGCAGTTGTACAGGACGTTGGTGAGGCTGCACTTGGAAAATTGTGTTCAGTTTTGGTCACCTTGCTATAGCAAGAATGTTAATAAACTGGAAAGAGTTTAGAAGAAATTTACAAGGATGTTGCCAGGACTCAAGGGACTGAGTTATAGGGAGAGGTTGGACAAGCTAAGACTTTTTTCTTTAGAGTGTAGGAGACCGAGGGGGGATCTTATAGAACTGTATAAGATCGTGAAAGGCATGGATAGGGTGAAAGCAGTCAGTCTTTTTCCCAGGGTTGGGAATCGAGGACTAGAGGGCCTCAGTTTAAGGTAAGAAGGGAAAGAATACAAGGGAGCTTGAGGGGCAACTTTCTTTTTTAACAGAGGACGGTATGCATATGAAATGAACTGCCAGCAGAAGTGGTTGAGGCAGGTACATTAACAACATTTAAAAGGCATTTGACGAATACATGGATGAGAAAAGTTTAGAAGGATATAGGCCAACCGCAGGGAAATGGGGTTAGCGTGGATGGACATTTTGGTCGGCATGGACCAGTTTGGGCCGAAGGGCCTGTCTCCATGCTGTAGGACTCTATGACTCTAATTGATTGAGTGGGTGGGGTGGGGAGTTGGTGGAGGTAGTAGTTTCTACATACCTCAAGTATGACTGCAAATAGTTGGGTGAAGGGGAGGTGTGAGGGGATATGGGATTTGAAATATCGGTGAGAACAAATTCAGAGCTGGAATGGAGTCAGTTAATGTAGCTGGAGGGGTTTAGAGGAGGTTGCAGAGATTGGGGACATACGAACCTGCCATTCAGTAAGATCAAGGAGGATCCGATTACTCCACGTTCCCACCTATACCAATAACCTTACAACTCCACTCTTAAGGATTTATAATACATCTCCCTAAAAAATATTCAAGGACTCTGCTTCCACAGTCTTTTTAAGAAGAGAAATTCCACAATCCTCTGCGAAGGACTATGTGGATGTTTAATTGACAAGGATGTCTTTAATCCATAAGGGTGGGGGTGGTGTGTAGACAGGAAAGTGGACCTCAATCAGATCACTCATAGGTGCTGAGAACACAGTTCGCAACTTATATAAGAGACAACAAGGTGTAGAGCTGGATGAACACAGCAGGCCAAGCAGCATCAGCAGAGCAGGAAGGCTGACGTTTTGGGTCTAGACCCATGTGAGCACATCTGAAGGGGTATGTATAACATTGGTGACTTTACTTTAAGGAATGTGTAAACGTATTAAAGGCAGTTCAAAGTTGGTTTACAGGGGACTGCTATTGGAATGGGGGAGTTGGTAGAATAGGTTTTATTATGAGGAAAAGTTGGACAGACTATACAAAGTTTAGAAGATTAAGAGGTGAAACAAGATCCTGAGGGACTAAAATAGAAGCTGCTGGAAAAGCTCAGCTGGTCTGGCAGCACCTGTGAAGAAAAAATCAGAATTAATGTTTCAGGTCCGGTGACCCTTCCCCAGAACAGAGGGGTCTGAACAAACTAGAAATGGCGGGCAAGTTTCTTCAAACTAGGAGCCATCAGGGATCACCCATTTTTAACGTGTTTTTTTTCTCAGAGAGGGTATTGAATCTTTGGAACTCTCTTCCTGAAAAGATGTTGGAAGCAGAGTCCTTCAATGTTTTCAAGGCAGAGATCAATTGAGTCTTGTTAAGCACAGGGGTGAAAAATTATTGTGGATTAGGTGGGAATGCAGATTTAAGGCTACAATTGGATCAGCCATGATCTTATTGAATGGCAAAGCTGACTGGAGAATCCGAATGGCCTCCTGGTAAGGATGTTATCAAGGGGCAGAAAGGCATGCTCCTACTCCCAGCATTTTCTCGTTGAAAGGATCTGAATCCGAATGGAGCTGTCTGCCAACAGAGGGGGAAGTGAATGAAAATGTTCGAATTCCTGAGTCATCAGAGGATTTTGATGTTTTTTTTTTCCTGGCTGGTTGCTGCCTTCCAGTTTGATGACTGAAGGAGCAGGTTCTGCAGGCGTGGTCACAGACTGGAGTGTTTCTGGGTGTGCGGCGAAGAGAAGCTGAGAAGTACAGAAGCACTCAGTCAGAGCGCTGCTCAGGTGAGCTGTACGAGGGCAGGTAAAAACCTGGAAACCGTCGGATAGCGCGGTCGCTCCCTTTAGAAACTTCTAGAAAAAGGTCATCTCACCGTGAGCCGTTGGAAACTCTCCCCCCTCAAGGTAGGGAAGCAGCCCGCAAAACTTCGAAGTTTCCACGACGGCTACTTTCTGCTTTAGGGCGGAGGGGGTACGGAACATTCTGGATTCCGTGCCGTGCGCGTGCGCAATTGGTGAGGGTGGGGTGGCTCGCGGGTGGCAGTTGATGAGGCACTGGCGACGAGGGCACGATAGGGCGCAGGAGTGAAGGGAAAGAAATCGAGTTTGTGGTAGACGGAGCTGACTCTGCTCCAGCTGGAAGGAGAAGGGGTGGGGCGAGAGGAAACTGGAACCTTTTGATTTAATTACCGGGGGGCGAGAGGCAAAGATACACCTAGCTGAGAAGGGGCAGGGGGGTGCACGTGATGGTGCTGTTGGTGGTGGGCTGAAGGCGAAGAGCCAAGAAGGTGGGAGGTCCGTCTAGAGTTACACGATATTAATCCATTGCAAATTCGCGCTGAGAGAGTCAAACCTGGCTGGCATGTTATGTTTTCACCACACACATACACAAATGTTGGGGTGGGGGGAGAGGGTTAACTCTTTTTCCCTCAGAACCAGTTGTGGAATCACTTGTGACTTTGGGACTCGTCAGTTTGGGGTGAGGATGTCTGGAAGGCAGGAGTATGAAATTGCAATGGTGGTGTAGATTCGATCAAGTAGGGATTCTATAATTCTAAACTATGAGGGAGAGCAGACATTTGAGGGGCTGAATAGCCTCCTTTTGATGCAACTAATCTTTGAGATGGGACAGGGGCCATACAGTCTGGTGCCTTCATTTTACTTGGACAATGCACCAACCTAGAGGCGAAAAAGACATTTGATTTTTAAAAAAGTACAGAGCTGTCTGGTTGGGAAATGAGCATGTTGGAGCTCTGTTTTGAAGTGTTAAAGATCAGTATGTGTCATTTGCAAGTCTTACTGGTCTTTTGGGAAATCTCAGGCAATGCAGCAACAGGGAGCCGGAAATTTTAGAGCAGAATGTAACCTAGATGGAGGTGGCCTTGACCCTTATGATTTTCCTCAGGTGTGTTTCTGAATTTGTGCCTCAGTCCCAAAATACTGTACCAAAGCTTGTGGGGTGGGGAGGTGCAAGAAAAGTCTTGCATTTCTGTAGCACCTTTCACAACCTCAGCATTTCCTGATGTGCTTTACAGCCAATTAAGTAGTTTTGTAGTGTGGTCACTGTAGTAATGTAGGGAATGTGGTTGCCAGTTTGCATGCAGCAAGCTCCCACACAACAGCAGTGTGATAATGAGAGATAGTAGGAACTGCAGATGCTGGTGAATCCGAGACAACAAGGTGCAGGGCTGGATGAACACAGCAGGCCAAGCAGCATCAGAGGAGCAGGAAGGCTGACGTTTCGGGCCTAGACCCTTCTTCAGAAATGGAAATCATCTGCAGTTCCTACTATCACCTGTTTGTGTGATGTTGGTTTAGGGATAATTATTGGCTGGGGCAACAGGAAGAGCTCCATCGCATGCCCAACTTTGAAATAGAGCTTTGAGATCTTTTACATTCACCAGAGAAGGCAGAAGGGGTATTAGTTTTATTCACTAGTGGCATGTGGGCATCATTGGCTGGCCAACTTTTATTGCTTGTACCCTTAAGATTGCCCTTAAGATGGTGGTGGTGGTGATGAGCTGCTGTCATGAACCACTGCAGTCTATATGCTGTAGGTAGACCCACAATGCCATGAGGGAGGGAATTCCAGGACTTTGACCCAGCGACAATGGCGGTATGTCTGCATGTCAGAATGGTGAGTGCCTTGGAAGGGAACCTGCAGGTTGTGGTATTCCCATGTATCTGCTGCCCTTGTCCTTCCAGATTGACATCTCATCTGAATGAGAGCACCTTCAACAATGTAGCAATCCTTCAGTACCACACCATGGCTGATATCCAGAATTTAGAGCTTGTCCTACATGTAAAGACAGGGATGTTGGCAGGAATGGTTGTTATGGGGTGAGGGGTTATTCTGTAGGCGTATGGTGGTGAAGGGTTTGCAGGAAGGAGGAGAGGATGGGTCCAGGTGGCCAATGATGGCATGAGAGTGACTCCACCACCTGGGTTCCCTTCTTGTTGGTGGTCCACCTGCCAGTGATTTGGAAAGTGTCAACTATCTGCAGAAGCCCACTTCCAATGCCACTATGGAAAAAGAAATCAGATTTGATTGAAATTATCAGGAGTTAAGGAAACATCCCAACATTTTGCGGGTGGCACGGTGGTTCCGTGGTTAGCATTGCTGCCTCTCAGTGCCAGGGACCCGGGTTCGATTCCACCCTCAGGCGACTGTCCGTGTGGAGTTTGCACCTTCTCCCCGTATCTGCGTGGGTTTCCTCCGGGTGCTCCAGTTTCCTCCCACAGTCCGAAGATGTTCAGGCTAGGTGGTTTGGCCGTGGAAAATTGCCCATAGTGTTAAGGGATGTGTAGATTAGGTGGGTTATAGGGGGATGGGTCTGGGTGGGATGTTCTGAGGGTCAGTGTGGACTTATTGGGCCGAAGGGCCTGTTTTCACACTGGGGATTCTATGATTTGTGCAGCCTTAGATTTGTGTTCTCTAGCTGAATCATGTAACTTTAGTATGCAGGTACAGCAAATGATTGGAATGACATAGAATGTTGGTGTTTATTTCAAGGCAAATGGAAAGGTGGGGAATTTTTACTGCAGCTGTAAGACCACATCTGAAAAATGTGTACAGTTTTTGTCTCCTTATTTAAAAAAAGTAATGTAATTAGAATTACATTAGAAGCAGCTCAGAGAACAGTCACTTAATTAATTCCAGGGATGAAGTGCTTGTCTTGTGAAGAATAATGAACAGTTTGAGCCTGTATCCACTGGCATTTAGTCGAATGAGAGGTGTTCTTCCTAAAACATGTAAGATACTGAGGCAACTTGATATGGTGGATACCAAGTCTAAAACTAGGGCGAACAGCTTCAAAATAAGATATAGTAGGAACTGCAGATGCTGGAGAATCCGAGACAACAGGATGCAGGGCTGGATGAACACAGCAGGCCTAGGAGCAGAAAAGGAGCGAAAGGCTGATGTATCGGGCCTAGACCGGGCTAGGCCCGATACATCAGCCTTTCTGCTCCTATGATGCTGCTTGGTCTGCTGTGTTCATCCAGCCCTGCACCTTGTTGTCTTAAAAATAAGATACCTCCCTTTAAAGGTGGGAGGCATTTGTTAAAAAAAACCCTCTTTCTTATACAATCCAATCCCTACAGTGTGGAAGCAGGCCATTCAGCCCATCGAGTCCACACCGACTTTCCAAAGAACATCCCACTCAGACCCAACCACTTCCCTGTCCCTGCATTTCCCACCCTAGACACCATGGGCAATTTAGCATAGCCAATCCACCTAACCTGCATATCTTTGGACTGAGAGAGGAAACCCATGCAGACACAGGGAGAATGTGCAAACTCCATGCAGACAGTTGCCCAACGCTGGAATCAAACCTGGGTCCCTGGCGCTGTGAGGCAGTAGTGCTACCCACTGAGCCACTGTGCTGTGTTCCTCTCAACTCCGAAATGTATAGATCCAGACAGCTGATATTTACCAAAATAGTCCCAGGAATGAAGGAGTTTAGGTACATGAGAGATTGGAGAACAAGGGATTGTTTTCCTTAGACCAGAAAAGGTTTAGGGGGAATTAGAGGGAACTCGACACACGTACATCCTCATTGTAGTTCATTTCACCTTACCTCCATGTGAGTGGGCACACAGCAAGCTACCACAAACAGGTAATGAGCACATAATCTGTTCTAAGTTTATATTTTTTTTAATAAGATACCAGTTAATTGGTAATTAATTTTAATAAGATATTCAATTCATTGATTTATAATGATTTGGAATGTATAGCTGAGAGGACAGGCAGTAGATTCAATAATACTTCAGTAAAAGGGAATTAATGTACAGATTTAAATAGGGAAATTTGCAGTTATAGGGAGAGAACAAGGCGGTTACAACCTGAATGGCTTCCTTCTGTGCTGCACGGCATTCTATAGTGAGTTGTTTAGGTGCACTGAGCAGGTTGACAAAGCCCCAGCATGTAAACCACCAGTTTGGCTGCTATGTAATGGGAGAGGCTATTGTAATATGTGTCGACAGCATTCCGAGTATTACAGTTGTGAGGCCTGCAGGGGGTCGGTATTGTTTAGAGAGTAGCTGGCCTGAGATCCAACATGCAAACATTTAAAGGGGCTCGCAATAGCTTCTGTGGTAATCGTGGATTCATACAGTCATACTGTACAGAGGTAGCTGTTCGGCCCTTCAAGTCTGTACTGCCAAAAATATACTATTTTCCTGCACTAGGCCCTTAATCTTGAATCTTATTTAATTTCTAGTGCTCATCCAAATTTATTTATAAGGTTATGAGGTTTTCTGCCTCAACTACCTTCCTGGATGGTGCATTCCAAACCCCCACCACTCTCTGGATGAAAAAGGTTTTCCTCAAATCCCCTCTAAACCTCCTGCCTTTCACTTTTAAAATCATGCCCCTTTATTCCCCTTAGTAGAAGGGCAAATAACAATTGCTTTCCATTCACCCTATCCACGCAACTCATAATCTGATACCTGTATCGGGTCCCCTGTCGAACTTCCCTGCTCCAAAGAAAACAACCTGAGCTTATTCAGCAACTCTTCATTGCTGAAATGCTCCATCCCAGGCAACATCCTGGCGAATCTCCTTTGCGCTCCAGTACAGATACATCCTTCCTATCATGCGATGACCAGATCTGTACACAATTCTCTTACGGAAGCCTAACCAAAGTTCTGTGCAGCTCCAACATGACCTCCCTGCTCTTACAATTTATGCTATTGACTGATAAAGACAAGTGTCCCACATGCTGCCTTCTCTGTTCCTCTGATCTTATTAATATCTTGCCATTCTTTGTCTTGTTCCTTCTTTCAAAATGCATCAATCAGTATTTATCAGGGTTAAATTCTATCTGCCACTGATCTGCCCATCGGACAATTCATTTATATCCTCCTATAACCTTCCTCCTCACTGTCAACCACCCAGCCAATCTTTGCATTATCCACAAACTAATTTATCAGCCCTCCCATATTCTTATCTACATCATTTGTGAATATCACAAACAATAAAGGACCCAGTACTAATCCCTGTGGTACTGCACACTGGGCTCCAGTCACACAAATGGCCTCCTAATACCACCTTCTGTCTCCTTTGACTAAGGCAATTTTGGATCCATTTTGACAAGTTACCCTGTGGTAATGTAGAGGTTGGGGTAACTTTGTAAGGTGAAGTTAAATGGGAGTGGAGATTTGCAAAGGAGGCTCACTAAACATTTCTGGGATGAAGGATGTTTGTGTAAGAATGAATGGTGGGCCAGTACCCATTTGAATTCAGTAGAATGAGACTTTTTTTCATTCACTCATGGGATGTGGACAAACAAGACAAGTGGAATGGTAGGACCTGGGAAGCAGCGAGGATCAGACAGACCTTGGTATGCATGTATTCCAGTCCTTTAAGGTATCAGGGCAGATGCATAAAGTGGTTACAAAAGCACATGGTAGGTATTTTCCTATTCAGCCTATTCTGTAATGTTGTTACATACCTCTGGAGTAGGACGACTTGAGCCTAGGCCATCCTGGCCCACACGTAGGAACAATACCACTGTGCCATATGGCTTATATCAGCCAAGATATAGAGTTTACGAGCAGAGAGGTTTTCCTGGAACTGTGTGAAACATTGGTTAGGGGACAGCTAGAGTATTGTGTATTCCACGTTATAGGGGGATGTAAAAGTGGTTTATCAGGATGTTGCCTGGACTTGAGGACTTTTTTTTTCCTGAAGAAGTGTCCCAACCCGAAACGTCAACTTTCCTGCTCCTCCACTGCTGCCTTGCCTGCTGTGTTCCTCCAGCTCCACACTGTGTTGTCCCTTATCAATTTTTGTTTATTCATTCATGGGGTGAGGGCATGGCTGACTAGGCCAGCATTTATTGCCTGTTCCCAATTGACTATTAGGCAGTTAAGAGTCAACGACATTGCTGTGGGTCTGGAGTCACATTTAGGCAAGAACAGGTAGAATGGCAGTTTCCTTCTTTAAAGGACATTGGTGAACCAGATGGGTTTTTTCCCAACAATCGGACATGAATTAATGGTCATCATTTACAGTCTTAATTCCAGATTTTGTTTGTTAATTGAATTCAAATTCCACCATCTGCCATGGCAGGATTTGAACCTGGGTCCCTAGAACGTTACCTGGATATCTGGATTAACAGCTTTAATACCACTTGGCCATTGCCTCCCCAAATAGAGTCGTAGAGCTGTACAACATGGAAACACACCCATCAGTCCAACTCATTCATGCTGACCAGATATCCTAAATTAATCCAATCCTGTTTGCCAGCATTTGGCCCATATCACTCTAAACCCTTCCTATTCACATAGGCATCCAGATGCCTTTTAAATGTTGTAATTGTACCAGCCTCCACCACTTCCTTTGGCAGCTCATTCCATACTTGCACCACCCTCTGCGTTGAAAACATTGCCCCTCAAGTCCCTTTTAAACCTTTTCCTTGTCACCTTAAACCTGTGCTGTCCAGTCTTGGATTCTGCTACTCTAGGGAAACCACCTTGGCTATTCAACCGATCTATGCCCTTCATGATTTTATAAACTTCTATAAGGTCACCCCTCATCCTCCAATGCGCTAGGGAAAATTGCCCCAGCCTATTCAGCCTCTCCCTACAGCTTAAACACTCCAACCCTGACAACGTTCTTGTAAATCTTTTCTGAACTCTTTCAAATTTCACAAGGTCCTTCTTATAGCAGGGAGACCAGAACTGAACACAGTATTCTAAAAGTGGCCTAACCAATGTCCTGTACAGCCACAACATGACCTCCAAATTCCTATACTCAATGCACTGACCAATAAAGGTTTGCATACCAAATGTCTTCTTCACTGTCTACCTGCGACTTTACTTTCAAGGAACTCTGAACCTGCACTCCAAGGACTCTTTGTTCAGCAACACTCCCCAGTACCTTACCATTAAGTGTTTAAGTCCTGCCCTGATTTTACTTTCCAAAATGCAGCACCTCACATTTATCTAAATTGGACTCTATCTGCCACTCATCGACCCATTGGCCTCTCTGATCAAGGTCCCATTGTACTGTGAGGTAACCTTCTTTGCTGTCCACCACACCTCCAATTTTGGTGTCATCTGCAAACTTACTAACCATATCTCCTAAGATCATATCAAGAACATGTCTTTAAATGACAAAAAGCAGTGGACCCAGCACTGATCCTCGTCGCATACTGCTGGTCACAGGCCTCCAGTCTGCCTTCTAAAAATTCTAATATACTACATCCACTGCTCCCCTTTTACCTACACTGCATTTACCTCCAAGAATTCTAGTAAATTTGTCAGGCATAATTTCCCCTTCTCAAAACCATGCTGACACTGCTTGATCACAATTTATATTTCCAAATGCTCTACTATTACATTGTTTGTAATGGACTCCAAGATTTTCCCAAAAAGCAGATGTTAAGTCCTTGTGGACAGCCCTCCTTTTTTGTTCCAGCCCCAGCTTCCCGTCTCTTACCTCCCTCTCGATGAAGCTAATTCATGTAAAACATATATGGGAATTTCTAAGAGGATTCATCTCATCTGTATAAGATGAGAGCATTCTGATTGTGTGTGGGTATGTGTACGTGAGTGAACATGTCTGTGTGAGCTGCCATCATTCCAATTGACTTCTGTAGTGCTGTGGCTTAGTAGGTAGGAGACTGAACTCTGAGTCACAAGGTTCTGGATTCAAGCCCGCCACTTGAACTTAAATACAAAATATCCAGGCAGACAATAAGTGTAGCAATGAGAGGATACGTTACTTTTTGAGAGAGACTGAGGTGCTAACTCCCTGTGTGAGTGGCTGCTGCGATTCCTACTTTACAATGGTGGCTACTTTTCAGAAGTACTACATTTGGTGCGAAGGGATTTATAATGTCTGTTGGGCATTTAAGATCATACAGAAATATACAGTTTCTTTTAAAAAAAATTCTCACACAAGGAAGGGGAACATCAGCTAGACATCTTATTCCAAACTAGCGACTCACCCATGTTGTCAAGGTCATGTGATGATTAGGATATTTTCTAATCAACCTGTTCAGAGATGTTATTACATACCTCTGGAACAGGTAAGACTTGATAGGCCTCCTTGCTCTGAGGTAGGGAAATTACCACTGTGCCACAACATCCCTTGTGTATTGACTAGATATTCTCCGAATCAGCTTGCTCAGAGATGTTACACACTGGAGGGGTATGTGGACCTTGAACCCAAGCTTCCTGGCTCAAAAGTGCTACCACTGTGCCACAAGAACACTGAAGTATAGACTAGGATATTTTTTCTATTCAACCTGTTCAGAGATGTTATTACATATGTCTGAACAGGTGGGACTTGAACTTGGGCCCCCTGGTCCAGAGGTAGGAACACTACTACTTTACCATAAGAGCCCCTTCAGTCATGTATGGACTAGAGTTGAGGATCAGGATAGGGTTTTAGCTGTGCTCACTTCCACAGGCAAATAGCTAGATTTTTTTTTTCTTTTTTTTAGTCTATTTTGTTTTCTTTAAATCACCAGCTTTTTTTAATTACCTCTAGAGCAGGTGGGACTTGAATCCGGGCCTCCTAGTTCAGAGGAAGGAACACTAGCACTGCCACAAGATTCCCTATATCTGCTTTATACTGTTTTCCCCATATCATCCATGTTTATATTTTTTTTGAGGCAGAAAATGAAGGCATCACTGTGAATAGAGATATAATTTTTTTCCCACCACCATGTGGTGAATTGAATATTTACAAGCAAAGCTCATTAAGGGTAATGCTAACCTCAAGAAAATAAATTTGCATATTTTTCTAATCAACCTGTTCAGAGATGTTATGAAACTTCTTTGGGCTAGGTAGGACTTGAACCCAGGCCCCTTGGCCCAGAGGCTACCACTTTACCACAAAAGCCACATCAGTCATGTATAGACTAGATTATTGTTGAATTAAAATTCTACCATGTGTAATGGCAGGATTCAGATTTACACCCTAGATTATTACAGGCGTCTCTGAATTGATAGTCTAATCATAATACCATTAAGCCATTGCCTATCCTCATGTAGAGACTAGAGTTGAGGATCAGTGTGGATTCAGCTGTACTCACTTCCACAGGCAAATAGCTGGATTAATTCAGTGACACTCCTTGAAACTGTTGAGCGCCCCCTAATAGGCACTTGAGCAGAGTTTGTGAGACCTGCTGGAATTGCACACTGATCCAGTCCAGTATAAATTCCTACTCAAATGCAGTCCCACCTTCAACTATCCACGCTTGCATCAATGTCTCAATCTGTTACCCTGACTCTCTGACGCTTGATCCTCTCTGTAAGATTTTGTGTGCGCCATACACCCTTTCCTTTTCCCATTCCCAGAAGGCTGTTCTCCCCCTCACCTGACAGTAGTGACTATGCAGTTAACAATCATTCCTACTCAATCCAGCATCACCATCCTGTAATCTCTCTCTCCTCCTTTAAAGATGTTCCTTAAAACTTTTTGACCAAACTTTTGGCCACCCATCATAATTTCTACTTTGTGACTCAGTGTCAAATCTTGTTTGATAACGGTCCTGCAAAGTTCCTTCTAATGTTTTACTGTATTGAAGGTCTTACATAAGTATAGACTGTTGTCACTAAAGGTGCTTTATCAACGTAAGTTGTTGTTGATATAAGTTGTTAACTGTGCTTTAATAAATGTACAAAAACAAAGTTGCTGGAAAAGCTCAGCAGATCTGACAGCATCTGTGAAGGAAAAAACAGTTAACGTTTAGATAAAAAACAAAAGAACTGCGGATGGTGTAAATTAGGAACAAAAACAATGTTGCTGGAAAAGCTCAGCATTTTTTTTAAATAAATGTATATATTTTAGTTGAGTCACAAGCTCAGTTTATTTGATACTTCCAGCAGATTATTTTTAAATTTAATTGGACCACCACCTAGCAAGCTCTGTTTTCTGGTTGCTAGGTATTGGGAAAAGCAAGGATATTTGGGAAAGTTTAACACAGAACAGGAATCAGAATATAACTATATAAAACAGTAGCTAGGCCACAAACAAAAACAGAAATTGCTGGAAGAGCTCAGCAGGTCTGGTAGCATATGTAGAGAGAAATCAGAGTTAACATTTTGGGCCCAGTGATGGTAGCTAGGAAAATGTCAGTTAGTATGCAGGAGATAGGATGGGGGAAGGGAGTAAAGACTAAATGATAGGAGGGGCTACAGCCCAAAGTGAGAGAAGAACAGTTTGACAGACAAAGGAGTGGATAACGATCTGGCTAGGAGGGTGAATAGCTATTAATGAGGACTGTTAGTGGCTAACAATGGGTTGTGTGTAATAGCAGACTATGTAATAACAAGGCCTGGTGTGTGAGGTTAAGGACGTGGGAGAGCTCAAGTTCTAAAGCTGTTGAACTCGATATTGAATTCAGAAGACAGCAGGATTCCCAAGTGGAAAACGAGGTACTGTTCTTCCAGCTTGTGCTGAGCTTCACTAGAGCATTGCAGCAAATCTGAAACTGAGATATTGATGAGCGAGCAGGGTAGTGTGTTGAAGTGGCAGGCAATTGGAAGCTCAGGGTCTTTGTGAACAGAACATAGGTGTTCTGCAAAGCTATCACCCAGTCTATGCTTCGTTTTCCCCAATGTAGAGGAGACCACGTTGCAGTCACTGCTCACAGTAGAATAGGGTGTGTGGCATGCAGGAAAAGTGTTGCTTCACCTGGAGGGTACGTTTAGGCCCTTGGATCCGAAGAGGGAGGAAGGAAATGGACAAGTGTTACATAGAACATAGAACAGTACAGGCCCTTCGGCCCACAATGTTGTGCCGACCTATTATCCTACTCTAAGATCAAACTACCCTGCATATCCTATATTTTACTATCATCCATGTGCTTATCCAAGAGTCGCTTAAATGTCCCTAATGTATCTGACTCCACTAACACTGCCGGCAGCGCATGCCACGCACCCACCACTCTCCTGCAGTTGCAGTGGAAGATGCCATGGGGCTGTGGAGAGTTGTGGCTAGTGTTGCAAGGGACATATCTCCCCACACACCAGGCCTTGTTATCACATAGCCTGCCATTACACACCACCTGTTATTAGTCACTAACAGTCCCCATTGACAACTATTCACCCTAGCCAGATCACTATCAACTCCTTTGTCTGTCCAACTGTTCTTCTCTCTCTTTGGGCTCTATCCAATTGTTTACTCCCTACCCCAAAACCCTCCCTATTTTCTGCATGTAAACTGACATTTTCCCAGCTATCACGAATTCTGAGGAAGGGTGACCGACCTGAAACGTTAACTCTGACTTTTTCTTCAAAGATGCTGCAGACCTGCTGAGCTTTTTCAGCAACTTCTGTTTTTGTTCCTGATTTACGGCATCCGCAGTTCTTTCGGTTTTTATCCACAGTATCAGCCTGGATCTCTGGATTAAGAGTCCAGTGACTTTCCCATTATGCTGCCATCTCTCCATAAAACATGCAATCACATTATATAGTGATCAGAGCTGTGTACAGCCCTCCAATTATGGCTAACTACTTGACTATATATACACTCACACCCTGCTTCCTATAAAGGCTCTATTCCATTCTCCCAGTTCCTCAGTCTCCATTGCATCTGTTCCTATAATGCCAACTTTGACAGAGGAGCCTCCGAGGATTCCCAGCGCCGGTGTTGTCAAGGCCATCAGGCGGGTCTGACCCATCTCCCACATTTTGGTCCTCACCCTCTCTCTTCCCTCCCACATCAGTGATAGGGTTTCCCTTGTCCTTACCTATCTTCCATCAGCATCCATATCCAGAAAATCATTAGCCATCATTTCCACCACCTCCAACAAGATGTCACCACCAGGCACATATTCTTCTCCCCTCCTTTGTCCATCTTCTGCAGGGACTGTTCCCTCCAGGACACCCTGGTCCACTCTTCCTTCACTAGCAACAACCCCTTACAGACCCATGACACCTTCCCCTGCAACTGCAGGAGGTGTAACACTTGTCTGTTTACTTCCTCCCTCTTTGGTATCCAAGGACCCAGACATGGGAGATGCTGTGGATAAATGGTTCTAATCTCATTACAGAGCTGGTAGAATACAAGTTGAAATAATAAATCTGAAATTGAAAGCTAACCTCTTTATTCAAGTCCTTAAACTACCAACAATTGTAAAAACCCAAGTTACTTACGTAATGTCCTTTAGGGAGACCTATTCTAGATCTACATCAATGTGGTTGATTCTTAACCACTTCTGATTCAAGACCGTTAAGTGGACAGTTGATTGAGGAGTACAAAATTACCATGTCCCCAGACAGAATGGATAGGAAGGCTTGAAGGGTCCCTAAGTAGCACCATTTCAAGACCTTGGGACTTCAGTGCTGCTTAGTAAATAAGTGCAGGAGTCTCTATTCAGCCCTTCAAGCCTGCTCTCTCACTCCACAGGATCACAGCTGACTTTCTGCCTTGATACCACTTTCCCCATATCTCTCTCAAACACTAAGAGCAAGTGCCATGTAACCTGTGTTCACACACTTTTCATATCATCTGAGAAAAGCAATTGTTCTCCTATGGTGGCCTCAAACCTAAGAGTTTCTCCACTATCTACCCAAAGGAGGGTAATGAGCACTGTTCAACTTGTGATACTGAGATGTTTTCAGGTTTGAGAGATGCCTTAAGGCCCAACACACCCCTAACCTACTTTCTGGTAAATCTCATTACTACTGCACAGCCTCCTTCCCAACTCCTCACTTTCAGTTTACTGCTTATCGCAGCAACTCTTGTTTCTTGTAACCATACATTGGCAGGCCTGGTGAATCTCCACTGTACAATTGAAACACCATTACTGTACTGGGCTACCCAAACCATAATGTCGCTCCTTCAGTTATTGCTCAAGCAGTACCCTCCAAAATTAAAACATTAAAATTAAAAATAGGAAGAT
The DNA here is from genome assembly GCF_021869965.1 of Rhincodon typus. NCBI lineage: Eukaryota > Metazoa > Chordata > Chondrichthyes > Orectolobiformes > Rhincodontidae > Rhincodon > Rhincodon typus. Next base: position 7,211,118 of record NC_063333.1, read on the forward strand.
CCCAGTTCTGTGCACCCCACAAAATTCAGCACTGAGCTGGACAATTCCATTCATGACCAGCATTGGAGACAATTGGAGTTGGCCTTGGTCCTTGAGAGGAAAGGGCAATCTGTGGCCACCCCTTACCACAACCCTGTCACATCTGTTAGTAAAGTTCCATCTTTGAAAGTGGTGTTTAAAATGTTCAAATTAACTGGCAGGGAACAGGCTCAAGGGCTAAGTGATCCTCCCTGTTCCTGGTCTATAGTTTCTCCCTTTGGAAAGTGCACTATGCACTGGTTGTGAGGTTTCGAATTGGCAGCAATGTTTCCTGCAGTCAAAGGATCCTGCTTGATATCATCCCGTCTCACATCTGAGAACTAGATGTTTGAGGGAGAGGGGCTGCAGAGGCTGCTAAGGCCTGAAGGGGTCTACGTCAGGAAGTGGCTATTCAACCCATTCCTTACCCTTTCCTAATAGTCCACACATTTAGATTATTTTGTTTCAACTATTCTGTATGCAAGTGACTATTGAACCTCATTCCAGTGTGCTTTCAGGCAGTGCATTTCAGATCAAAATAACTTGCTTTATGTTTAAAAAAAAACTTGATCTCCTCTCTGCTTCTATTGCCAATTACCCATTTTCCTGCCACTGGAATCAGTTTCTCCTGATGCGCTCTAAAACTAACCCTCATAATCCTGCCTGTCTCTATTAAACCTCCTTGTAATATTCTCTTCTTTGAAAATGCTCTCAGCTTCCCTGTTAATTGAAATCCCTTGTTACTGGTACCATTCTAGTAAATTTCTTCCCCACAGTGTGGTGCGTAAATATAAACATTATATCTTCATCTGGGGTCTAGCTATTGATTTATGAAGGTTTACTTATAGCTTCCTTGTTTAGTATCATGGGCAGACACAAAATTAGGAAAATTGTAGTACAATTTTAAAGGAGAGGGTGCAGGAAAACTGAAACCAGGAGGTATATATTGACAAACAAGGATAGCACAAGTTGAGAACACTGTGTGTTTTTAAAAAAAATGCTCAGTTTCACAAACAGAAATTTATCTGCAGAAACATTGTAAAGTAATATTTACGGTGTTTTTTAAGGGATGAGATAGGAAATGTATTTAGAAACTGTTAGTGTCCCAAAATCATTGCTGTTGGAAAGGGAGATTGACAGAATGAATGAATTAAATGGGGAATTTGTTTGACCAGAATTAATTACACAAATCCCTTAGTTTCACCAAGAAATGCTTTGCTTCCTGCTCACCTGCATTCCTTAGTGACTTGAAAGCATTGTCAATCTTCAGTCCTCTAAGGTGCATTTAACTGGCAGCTGATCAAAATTAATGAACTTGCAACAACTTACAGCTCCCTCTACTCACTCTGTCTACTTATCCAGAAAAGTGCTCCCTGTGTTGGGAAACTGATCATTGAAAACTGCTCATGAGGACCAAACTGCTGAAGTATATTCCCACATTGGCTGAGGTTACTATGAAGATTCCACCTTCTCAACCTCGCCCCATGCCTGAGGTGTGGTGAACCTTAGGTTAAACCACCACCAGTCATCTCTCTCTAGTGAGAGAGCAGCCCTATGGTTCTATGGCGACTTTACCTTTCACTGCTGAAGTGTAGTCACTAAGATAATGCAGGAAAAGCGGCAACAAATTTGAACACAGCATAAATAGAAATGAGATATTGAACAAACACCATACGTTTTAATGGTATTTGTTGAGAGAGATATATTGGTCTGGCTATCATAGGGAACTCCCCTACTCTTTGAAAAAGTGGCCAAAACAGAGATCTTTTCTCGCCACTTAAAGATAGATGGGAGCCTTGGGTTACCCTGTAATGAATGACAACCCCAAGGTTAACTTGTTAGGTTCCCGAGGGACACAGATAATTGGATAAATTGGGCTGTTTCTCTCTAAGAGGCTGAAAAAACACTCCTTGTTTTTCCAGTGACTTTTTTGTTTTGATTTTGGTTTCTCAGTTTTTATCACCTTGTTGGCAGTGCTTATGTTTATTTAAAAATATATTCATTCTTGGCATGCAAGGGTTGCTAGTGAGTGCAGTGTTTGATACGTATCCAGAGTTTGATACATCTGAATGGATTGCTACACCAGTGGTCAGCTAAGAATCAACCACAATGTGTGGATCTGGAGATATGTAGACCAGACTGGGTAAGGTTGGCAGATTTCTTTTCCTGAGGGACATTAGTGTCAGAGATAATAAGGTGTAGAGCTGGATGAACACAGCAGGCCAAGCAGCATCAGAGGAGCAGGAAGGCTGATGTTTCGGGCCTAGACCCTTCTTCAGAAATGGGGGAAGGGAAGGGGGTCCTGAAATAAATAGGGAGAGAGGGGGAGGCGGAGGCGGATAGAAGATGGATAGAGGAGAAGATAGGTAGAGAGGAGACAGACAGGTCAAAGAGGTGGGGATGGAGCCAGTAAAGGTGAGTGTAGGTGGGGAGTTAGGAAGGAGATAGGTCAGTCCAGGGAGGACGGACAGGTCAAGGGGGCGGGATGAGGTTAGTAGGTAGGAGATGGGGGTGGGGCTTGAGGTGGGAGGAGGGGATAGTTGGGAGGAAGGACAGGTTAGGGAGGCAGGGACGAGCTGGGCTGGTTTTGGGATGCAGTAGTGGGAGGGTAGACTTTGAAGCTTGTGAAGTCCACATTGATACCATTGGGCTGCAGTGTTCCCAAGCGGAATATGAGTTGCTGTTCCTGCAACCTTCGGGTGGCATCGTTGTGGCACTGCAGGAGGCCCAGGATGGACATGTCATCTGAGGAATGGGAGGGGGAGTTGAAATGGTTCGCGACTGGGAGGTGCTTAGCTGAACTCGTCCTCACCCTCAACAACTTCTCTTTCAATTCCTCCCACTTCCTAGAGACAAAGGGGGTAGCCATGGGTACCCGCATGGGCCCAAGCTACGCCTGCCTCTTTGTAGGTTACGTGGAACAATCCCTCTTCTGTACCTACACCGGCCCTAAACCCCACCTCTTCCTCCGTTACATTGATGACTGTATCGGCGCCGCCTCGTGCTCCCATGAGGAGCTCGAACAGTTCATCCACTTCACTAACACCTTCCACCCCAACCTTAAGTTTACCTGGACCATCTCTAACACCTCTCTCCCCTTCCTGGACCTCTCTGTCTCCATATCGGGCAACCACCTAGAAACCGATATTCATTTCAAGCCCACCGACTCCCACAGCTACCTAGAATACTCCTCCTCCCACCCACCTTCCTGCAAAAATGCTATCCCCTATTCCCAATTCCTTCGCCTCTGCCGCATCTGCTCCCAGGATGAGGCATTCCACTCCCGTACATCTCAG
>NC_063333.1:7224431-7314810 GCF_021869965.1 Rhincodon typus
TTATAGGGAGAGGCTGAATAGGGTGGGGCTATTTTCCCTGGAGTGTTGGAGGCTGAGGGGTGATTTTATAGAGGTTTATAAAATCATGAGGGGCATGGATAGGGTGAATAGTTAAGACTTTTTTTTCCCCACAGGTAGGGGAGCCCAAAACTAGACAGCACAGGTTTAAAGTAAGACGGTAAAGACATAAGAGAGACCTAAGGGGCAATCCATGGCATCTGGATGGGTACATGAATAGGAAGTGTTTAAGAGGTATATCCTTGTTATCTGAGTTTCTCCAGCACTTCGTTTTTATTTACCTTCAGTCTCCACCCCCCACCAAAAAAAAAAATCACTCAACAAGACGTTGAGGATTGACATTATGGAGGTTTATAAAATCATGAGAGGCATTGATAAGGTGAATAACAAAGGTCTTTTCCTAGGGTAGAGGACTTCAAAACTAGAGGGCATATATTTAAGGTGAGAGGACCTGAGGGGCAACTTTTTCCACCCAGAGGGTGGTTCGAATATGGAGTGAACTGCCAGAGGAAGTGGTAAAGACAGGTACAGTTACAACATTTAAAATACGTTTAGGCAGGGACATGAATAAGACAGGTTTAGAGGGAGTGCGCCAAATGCAGGCAAGTGAGACTAGTTTAATTTGGGAAACTTGATTGGCGTGGACAAGTTTGACCAAAGGGTCTGTTTCTATGCTATATGACTCTCTGACTCTATAACAGGCAAGGTTCAAGGATGAAGCTTCTTAGACAAATGTTTCAGTCAAAACCTCAAACTTAGTAATGCCTTATTGCAGGCTTGTTAAAGATGAGCTGGATTGAAATGTTTCTGTCTTGATCAATCAGGGTTGTAAATATGTGATTAGAAGTTGGGAAAGGAAAGACCCTGGCTGTAACACACAGATTCTCAAGTAGACTGGAATGCCATCAGTTTAACAGAAGGCTCACTGTAAAAGGCAGAATAAAGTTTTTGCCAGCTGCCCATTCCCACGGTCACATTGTGCCATCTGTCACCTGTTATTACTTCTGCCGGCTGCACGCTCTTGTGATGGTACACCAGATCTCTCTGTACGTTTGACTTGCTGGTGCCCAGTAGGCTGGCCATTACTAGCTTCATCTCAAATGTAGGGACTATTCCAAGCAAGTGCAGGGAGAACTCTGAATTTTGTTGTCTTACTTCAATAATAACCTGATGCCAAGCACAAGCTAAACTCATAATACAGAATAAAATATCAGATTTACATGCTCCTCTTAGGAGCGTTGGATTTAGGAGAAGCAGCAGGCCAGTTGGCCCTTTGAGATTGTTCCACCATTCAATAAGATGAAAAATTTCCTTCCCTAAAAGACATTAGTTTTTTAGATTACAGCAGTTTAGTAGATTACAACAATTGATGATTATTGACATGGCCACCATTTGTTTCATATGTCATTACTGATGACTAGCTTTTATGTTCCAGATTTATTAACTGAATTCAGATTCCTCCAGCTGCTGTGATGTAATGTGAACTTGTGTTCCCAGAGCATTACCCTGTGACTAGTTAGCACTGGACTACTAGAATATTGATATTATGACTATGCCATCATCCACCCTGATTCCCACTTTGATAGTTAATTTAAAATTGTGCCATTTGTTTGCGTGGCTAGGTTTGGAATATATTCATAAAATCGAGCACTTTGTCAAGTCTCTGGGATTTGCTGAACAAAAGATTTACCAATTTAAGCTTAATGGCAAAAGAAGAATTGACAACACAAGGGAAAATAACTTTGCGTTAGGGTCTGGAGTGCACTGCCTGAGAGTATGGTGGAGGAGGCATGGTTAATCACAGCTTTCAAAAGGTAATTGAAGGGAAAACAACTTATCTGAAGGGAAAACAACTACACAACTTTAGTGAAAGGACAGAGTACTGGCACTAGGCAAGTTAGTCTCTTGGTGAACAGACATGGTCACAATGGGTTGAATGGCCGTCTATGCGATAATCATTTTACAACTCCTCTTTTATACTAACACTCCCAAATGTACTAACAAAAATACAGATGTTTGTCTGGCTTATCTCAGCTGCTCTGCAGTTATTCAAGTACATCCAGTGAAGGTGGGAAAACAAGAATTATTTCTGATAAAAGTAAAATTCTGCAGATGTTGGAAATCTGAGACAGAAATAGACCTAATGTTTCGAGTTTGACCTTTCATCAGAACTGGGGAAAGTTTTAAGTCTTACCTGCTGAATGTTTCCAGCATTTTATATGACTGTAAGAAATGAGAATGGGCGTTCCTTGCGCCCACTCGGCCATTCAGTACGATCATGGCAAATCAGACATGCTTCTTATCCACTTTCTGGCCATTCCTCCTTAACCCTTGATTCCCCAAATTGATCAAGAATCTATCTATCTCAGCCTTAAATATGCGCAAGGGCTCTGCCCCCACAGATCTCTGTGGCAGGGAGTTTCAAACTCCCCACTCTGAGAGAAGAAATTCCTCCTCATCAATGTTAAATCAGTGCCCCTTTATCCTGAGATTATAGCCTCCAGTCCTAGACTCTTCCCATGAATGTAAACATCTTCTCAGAAGTATCCTGTCGATCTTCTTAAGAATTATGTGTTTCAATGACATCACATTTCATTCTTCTAAATTCCAGTGAGTAGAGTTCCAACCTTTTTTAGCTTTTGCTTAATAAGCCCTTCCATACCAGCGATCATCCAAGTGAACTTTTTTTGAACTGTTTCCAATGGAATGATATCTTCCTTTAAATAAGGGGACCAAGATTGCTCATAGCACTCCAGGTGTGATCTTTGCAGTACCTTGTACAGTTGCTTCTCTACTCTTTTATACTTCAACCTCCTTGAAATAAAGGCCAACATTCCATTAGCCTTCTTGATTACCTGCTGAACCAGTGTTGCTACCTTTCTGTGAATCATATACAATAATCCCCCAAGTCCCTTTTGTGTTGCAGCTTTTCGCAATTTTTCTCCATTTAAACAATACTTTGTTCTTTCTTTTGTTCTCTCCAAAATGAACAACTTCATTTTCTCACATGATACTCCATTTGTCAACCTTTTGTCCAATTACATAAACTATCAATATGATTGATTTATTGTCATGTGTACCGAAATACAGTGAAAAGCTTTGTTTACAAGTGATACAGGCAGATCACAGCAAACAAAGGATGTGCAGATCAAAAAGACTTGGAGGCATACAGGTTACATTGCAGGTTATATTATTTGAGGCTATAGTCCATTCAACAGTCTGATAACAGCCAGAAAGAAGCTGTTCTTGAACCTGCTCATGCATGTGTTCAGGCTTCTGTAACTTCTGCCTGACAGAAGAGGTTGTAGGAGGTCATTACCAGGGTGCAATGGGTCTTTAATGTTGGGTGCCTTTCCGTGGCAGCGAGCCGTGTAAATGGAGTCCATGGATGGAAGGTCGGCTTCCGTGATAGTCCGAGCTGTGCATACCACCTTCTGTAGTTTCTTATGGTCCTGGGCAGAGCAGTTGCCATACCAGGCTGTTATGCACACGGACGGTATGCTTTCAATGGTGCATCAGTAGAAGTTGGTGAGGGACCTAATGGACATGCCAAATTTCCTGAGCCGCCTGAGGAAGAAGAGGTGTTGTTGTGCATTCTTGACTGTCATTTACGTGGGCAGTCCAGGATGGGTCGTCGGTTGTCGTCACTCTGAGTAACTTGATGTTGAGTAACTTGATGTTCTTCACTCTTTTTCAGCCTCAGATGTAGATGGGGGCGTGTTCTCCTCCTGTCTTTCTGAAGTCGATGATCAGTTCTTTAGTTTTGCCGACGTTGAGAGACAGATTGTTTTCATTGCACCACGTCACCAAGCTGTCTATTTCCCTTCTGTATTTTGACTCGTTAGATATCTGTCCCACTATGGTGTTGTCGTCAACAAACTTTGTAGATGGCATTTATTTGGAATTTGGCAACGCAGTCATAGATTTACAGGAAGTACAGTAAGGACACATACTTTGGGGGCTCCAGTGTTGAGTGTTAATGTGGAGAAGGTGCGGTAACCTATCTTCACTGGTTGTGGCCTGTGGGTCAGAAAGCTGAGGATCCAGTTGCAGAGGGCAGAGCCAAGACCAAGGTCACACAGTCTTGAGATCACTCTAGTAGGGGATAATGGTGTTGAAGGCGGAGCTGTAAACTGTTTGTATTCCTCTTGCAACCTGCCTTTCTACTTTTTTTTATGTCGTTTGCAAATTTGACAACAGCACATTTACTTCCTTCGTCCAAGTCGTTACTATATATCGTAAACAGTTGTGGTCCCAGCACTGATCCCTGTAGAACCCCACTGGTCACAGGTCACCAATCTAAAAGAGAACGCCTTATCTCTACTCACTGTTACTGCCCATGAGCCAAATCTCTATCCTTGCTAGTACATTGTCTCCAACACCGTAGGTTGTTATCTTAACCTTTTGTGAAGCACCATGTCAAACAGCTTTTGGAGGTCCAAATTCCAACACATTGATTGGCCCCCTGTATCCACTCTGGTTGAAACTTCCTCAAGAAACTCTAATAAATTTGTCAGACATGATTTCCCTTTCATGAAGCTTTCTAACTCTGCTTGAATTAGATTATGGTTTTCCAAATTCTGTTATTACTTCCTTAATAATTGATTCAAATACTTTTTCAATCATAAATGTTAGGTTAATTGGCCTGTACTTACCCATTTTTTAACCTTCCTCCCTCTTTGAATAGGATTGCCACATTAGCAGTTTTGAAATCCTCTGGTACTTTTCCAGAATTCAAGATTACAATCAATGCATCCGCTATTTCTGTAGCTACCTCTTTTAAAATCTTAGGATGCAAGCCATCAGAGTCAGGGGACATGTCTGCCTCTACCCCCATTAGATAATCTAATACTACTTCTTTAGTGATAGTGATGGTTCTTATTTCCACCCCAAAATCTTTAGTATTAATGGGATAGTTGAAGTGTCTTCCATTGTAAAGACTGATGTAAAATACCTGTTTAACTCCTTTGCCATTTCCTTGTTCCCCATAACTGTCTCCCCAGATTCAACTTCTAAGGGGCCATTGTTCACCTTGATCTCACTCTTCCTTTTGATATATTTAAAGAAGCTCTTATTGTTTGTTTTTATTTTCCTTGTTAGTTTGCTTTCATGGTTCATTTGCTCTGTGTGCATTTATCTTTTTGGTCCTCCTTTGCTGGATTCTGAATTTATCCCAGCTTTTGGGGTTATCACTGATTTTGGCCTCCTAATTCTTTTTTCTTTCAACTTTATATTCTCCTTAACTTCCTTGGTTAGCCATGGTTGCTTTATCCCTCTCTTAGAATCTGACCTCCTTATGGAGATGTACTTTTGCTGAGAGCCATGAATTCCTCCTTAAATATCTACCATTGCTTGCTTAATGTCATTCCTGTTCATCTATCCAGCCAGTTCACTTTAGCTACCTTTATCCTCATTTCATGGTAATTCCCTTCGTTTAAATTAAACACAGTTGTTTCCAACCCGAGTTTCTCACTCTCGAACAGAATATTAAATTCAATCATGCTATGAATACTATTTCCTTGGGGATCTTTTACTGGGAAGTTATTTATTAAACCTGCCTCATTACCTATTACCAGATCCAAGATTGCCTGCTGCCAAGTGGATCCATTACATTTTACTCTAGAAAGCTATTCCTAATGCAGTCTATGAATTTGTTGTCGTAACTACCCTTTTCCAATTTGATTAACCCAATCAACATGAAGATTAATGTCACCCATAGTTATTGCGCTATTCTTTTTACATGCTCCTCTTATTTGTCGGTTTAAAGCCTTCTCTACAGTGTGGTTATCGTTTGGGGTTCTGTACCTTCTCCTACCAATGTCTTTTTTCCCTTGCTGTTCTTACCTCTGCCCAAATGGACTCCACATCATCCAGGCCTAGATCATCTCTCTCAGCTGTCCTCATTTAATCTCTTATTAATAGTGCTACCCCACCACATTTTCCATCCATCCTGTCTCTCCAAAATGTCAAATATCCCTAGAAGTTAAGTTCCCAGCTTTGATTGCCTTCTGGCCATGTTTCTGTAATGGCTATGAGAATATGTTCACTTACCTCAATTTACACCATCAGTTCATCTATCTTATTTCAAATGCTTCGTGCATTAAGATACAAAGTTTGTTCTGTTATCAAATTCTCTACACTTTTGTGGTTCCTTGGTACAATATGGCATTCACACATTCTGTCCTTTCTTTTCCAAAGTTATTTCTGAGAGTCCTTCGAGGTTCATTCTAGTAGGAGAGTTTAGAAAACCTGAGGAGGCAAGCAATCCACACACATGGTGTGATTTCTGATTCTCTGACAAGGTCAACCTTTGTGGTCCAACCCTAATTTTACAAGGTGGCAGGTGAAGGTACTACTGCGTTATTGTAAATTCTTTGCAGCAGTTTGATTCATCTGACTTTTACATGCAGAGTGAAAGGTTACATTTACAGAAGGGACGAGGCTAGCAAGTCACATTGTTTTCACGAATGTTCTGAAGGTTTTAGAGCCACTGAATTGAAATTCTCAAACTGCCATGATTAGATTTGAACTCACTTTCTCTGGATGGTTAGTCAGGTCCTCTGGATTACCAGTCCAACGATAATGCTACCTGCTTCCAAAAAACAAGCTGCTTAGGCAGTGGGTGTAAGCTGACAGGGCAAGGCAATATCTAACTGCTGCAGACCTTGGGCCCTTCATTGTTGGGTAAAGTTTGCAAATGGTGTGTGCAGCAAAGCAATTAGATAAAGGGAGTGCTTGACTTGACAGTACACATAACAGAGGAGGTAATATAGCAAGATGCAACACAACAGCCTAATTGAGAAACCTCAGTGAATGGGCCTAGGTGGTTGAACCTAGGTAAGTAGACCTAGCTTTGTCAGCCTATGTGACTAGGTCAATTAGCTGGAAGTGGGCCCAAGTATTTGGGAGTATGTGGCCTTTAGGAGTATGTGGGCCTAGTTGTGTGAAGCAAGGTGGCAGGGTTATTAGATGGACCTAAGTTGGCTGGGCCTAGGTGGGTAGGTCCGTAGGTGGTTCAGTTTTTGCAGCTGGGCCAAGTCCAAAAATCAGAAACAGAATAGGGCAACAGATGAGGCAGAAAGGAAAAGATTTATTTTAAACCCTACCATATTTGCCAAAACAGTCACAGAAATACTTGAAATAAATCAGTTAATTTGAAGGGGTGGGTCTACTCTGTTGGCAGGGAAATTAAGAAATAGATGACTCTGAGCCTTTTTAATATATTTATTTTCAAGGTGTGTAACAGGCTGGGTAAGTTTGGTAAATCCCACTCCCTCAAGGACATCAGCAAAGCAGTCGTGAATAGAATCTTTCTGATTCTGTCTCTTTCCTACCTCACTCTTTCTGCAATGAGGAGATCATTTGACATATAAACCATTTTCAATGTACATTGTGGCAGACAAGGAGCTCAGCATATTTATCGAATCATTTTAAAAACAATCATTCTTGAGATGTTGTGATTGCAGGCTGGGCCAGCATTTATTGCCCACCCCTAATTACCTTTTGAGAGTTACCTTCTTGTAACATAGCAGTCCGTATGGTTTAAGTATTAGAGAGAGGAGATCGTGGAGTTTACTCAGTGACAGGAAAGGAGTGGCAATATGGTTTCAAGGCTGATACGTTTGACTTGGACGTGAACTTTGTAGGTGATGGTGTTTTCACACATCTGCAGCACTTGGCTTTCTAGGGGCTAGTGGTCATAGGTTTAGAAGATGCTGTTGAAGAAGGCTTATGAGTTGCTACAGTCCATGTTGTGGATGATGCACTCTCCTGTCATGGTGCAATGATAGTGGATTGGATCCCAATCAATTAGGCTGTTTTATTCTAGATGTTGTCAAGCTTCTTGAGTGTTGTTGGAGCTGCACTCATCCAGGCAAGTGGAGAATATTCAATCACACTTGTGACTTGTTCCTTGTAGATGGTGAACAGTCTTTGGCGAGTCAGGAAGTGAGTTATTTGCTGGCGAATTCCATGTCTTTGACCTGCTTCTGCAGCCACAATGTTTATATGGCTGGTCCATTTCAGTTTCAGGTCAATGGTAACCTCCAGAATTGAACCTATATGTCTCTCATTACATGATTGCACTCAGCAGCCCAGAATCCCCCCGACAACTCTGCCAGGCAGGATTTTACATTGAGATGATTTCCAAGTAAATTTTGTTCAACGGATTGCATATCCTAGACTACCTTGCAAAGTGCTAATATGCAAAATACAGACATTAACCCATGGAAGAGGCAGTTTATTGATTCACGTGAGTGTTAGGACATTGTATCAGGTACTCCTCCCAGATTTTTCTTCTACAACGCACGGACAATTACACCAAGGTAGTCTGGCTGTTTCTGAATTTCTGATAAGTGCATCTTTAAGCATAGGTTGCCCCTCGTGTTTATGAGGTCTCTTTGGTATATTTGTTCAATTAATTTTATGCTGCTGTTTTTTCCTCAAAACCTTGAGAATTCATCCTTTTAAGTATTTATCCAATCTTCTTTTGAAAATTGCTCTTAATCCTGTATCCGCTGTCCTATCAAACCTAAGAAGGGAGTGGTAACATTTAAAAATAAAATTGTTCGGACGATGTGGCATTGCTAGCTTCCAAAGGGCAATTCAGTATCAGCAACACCACTGTGGGCTTGGAGTCACATGTAGGCCAGATAAGGATGGCAGATTTCCTTTCCTAAAAGGCATTAGTGAGCGCTGCAAAGGGCCTTTTACAACAATTGACAATGGTTACATGATTGCCATTAGGCTAGCATTTTATTCCAGTCTGGTCAACATGCAACTTAAGACGAACAGCAATGTGGTTGACTCATAACTGACTTCAGCAATGGCTGAATGAAACCCTCAGCTGAAATGTAATGAGGGAAGGTAGCAAATATACTGGCCTTGATGGCAATGCCCATATCCCATTAAAGAATGAAATAAACAGTCAATGTTGGTGGTAGCATTGAAAAAGAAATGGGGTAGAGGTGACATGTGAATTTACCCCCAAGAATCTTCTGGAAAAGTCCAGCACAAGCGCAACGTATTAATGAAAAGTTATTGCAAAAGTAGAATTGACTAATTGACAAAACTGTTCCTCTTGGCTGGTTCCCTCTTGCAATTGTAGCTCACCTGAAGAAACACTGGAGAGAAACTGCCTATCATTAGAGCAGCAGTGACTGATGAGAATGTAAGTGGCAGCAATGAGTAAGGCTGCTGAACCAAAGGAAGCAGGAATGACCAGTCTAGACAGAGGGAAATTAATCAAAACATTGGGACATGGGAAGGGAGGGGAGATGGGAAGGATGCTGATGATACTGAGGTGAGTGAGACTGGTGAAGCTGAATGCTGCGGAATTGAGGCTGCCAGGATGTGCACAGCAAAGATGGTGAGGCCTGAAGTCTAGGAGGAGGGCACGTGAGACTGCAAAGAGGAGCTGCAAATGGGAGAGGAGGGGCTCAAGACTTTGGAATCCAAATGGGGAGAAGAGCTGCAAAGGTGAGGAAGATGGGTGCCAAAGTGATGTTGAAAAGCTGTAAAGGTTAAGACATGGGCTGAAAAGGGGAGAGCATTTTGTAAACCTGTCAACATTTTCTAATTGGAAACCAGGAATACTTGGAAGTCACTGGGGTAATTACTTGCAAATAAATGTGAAGTCTCTAGCTTAAGACTTGATAAGTTCAGGAGCTACGATGTGGAGAAAGACATAATGGATACTATTGTCATTAATGCTATAACAATTGGAGAATTTAATACTGTATTTAGTAATGAGTTTAATCTCAAAGATTTGCATGTGTGTGATATCACATCTTGGTGATGTAATTTACTTGAGGTGCAGTGATTGTATTTGAGACAAACATGCAATCATTTTGTTGTATTTACTAAGACAGTGCTTTTTATGACCATGTATCATTTCAAAGTCAGTGTGATACTTTGGAATGAAGGAAGTTTTAATGAGTAAGTGATCTATTAATTTAAGGGAGTATAGGGCTGAGGAGCATAATTTAAAAATTAGAACCAGGTTTTTCAGGGATGAAATTAAGAGGCATTTCTACTTACAAAGGCTCTGGTCGGGCCACATTTGGAGTAATGTGTGCAGTTTTGGGCCCCATATGTCAGGAAAGATATACTGGCCCTGGAGCAGATTCAGAGGAGGTTCACGAGAATGGTCCCAGGAAAGAAAAGCTTAAGATTTGAGGAGTCTGTGTCTATACTCGATGGAGTTTAGAAGGATGAGGGGGGTTCTAATTGAAACTTACAGAATACTGAATGGCCTGGACAGAATGGATGTTGGGAAGATGTTTCCATTGGTTGGAGAGACTAGGACCTGAGGGCACGGCCTTAGAGTAAAGGGAAGTCCTTTTAGATCAGAGATAAGGAGAAACTTTTTGAGCAGAGAGTGGTGAATCAATGGAATTCACTACCACAGAAGGCTGTGGAGGCCAGGGCATTGAGTATATTTAAGATGGAGATAGACAGGTTCTTAATTATCAAGGGTTATGGGGAGAAAGCGGGAGAATGGGGTTGAGAAATTTATCAGCCATGATTGAATGGTGGAGCAGACTCAATGGGTTGAATTGCCTCACTTCTGCTCCTATGTCTTATGGCCTAATGGATTGTACAAATTTGGAATTCAGTAAACTTACAATGCGCGTGCCAGTTAGTTTTTAAAAAAATCTCTTGTTGTCTTGTGCCAATTTAAATATTGTGGCGTATAGGAAATTAATGCATCCCTTGTGTGGCTTTTTAAGTTTAATGCACCAGTGATAATGTTTGGGGATATTGATGCATTAGAATAATTCCCTCATACATCAACAGAAATACAGAAGCTATTCTTACTATATTTACTCCATCTCTATCTCCATAGAGTCATAAAGCACAGAAACAGACTCTTCAGTGCAACTCATCAGCGCCGACCAGCCCTCGCAATCTGACCTAGTCCCATGCATTTTGCCTATTATCCCTATAAACCGTTCCTATTCATATACCCATCCAGATTCCTTTTAAATGTAATTGTCCGCCTCCACCACTTCCTCTGGCAGCTCATTCCATATAGGCACCACCCTGGTGTGAAACAATTACCACTTAGGACCTTTTTATGTCTTTCCCCTCTCACCTTAAACCTATGTCCTCTAGTTTTGGACTCCCTTACCCTCGGAGGTAGACCTTGGCTATTCATCCTAACTATGCCTCTCATGATTTTATAAATCTCTATAAGGTCACCCCTCAGTCTCCGGTGCTCCATGGAAAAAAGCCCCAGCCTATTGCACCCTCTCCCTATAGCTCAAACACTCCAGTCCCAGCAACATCCTTGTAAATCTTTTCTGCACCCTTTCAAGTTTAACAATATCCTTCTTAGAACGGTGACCAGAATTGTTCCAAGTATTCCAAAGGTGGCCTCACCAATACCCTGTACAACCTCAACATGACATCCTGACTCCTATACACAATGTTATGATCAATGAAGGCAAGTGTGCCAAATGCCTCCTTCACCACTCCGTCTACTTGCAAGTCCACTATCAAGGAATTATGCACCTGCATCTTAAGGTCTGTTTATTCAGCAACACTCCCCAGTGCCCTATCTTTACTGTATAAGTCCTTCCCTGGTTTGTCTTATCAAAATGCAACATATGTCTATCAAGACATGCCTGAAATGTTGCTAATGTGCCTCCTTCCACCACCTCCACTGGCAGTGTGGTCCCAGGCACCCACCACCCTCTGTGTGTGAAAAATTTTTCCTGCACTTCTCCCTTAAACTTTCCCCCTCTCATTTTGAATCTGTGCCCTCTTGAGGTTGACCTTTCTGCCCTGGGAAAAATTCTCTGACTGTCCACCTTATCTGTCCCTCCCAATTTTGTAGATTTTCATCAGGGCGCTCCTCAGCCTCTGTTTCCAGTTAGAACAATCCGAGTTTATTCAACCTCTTCTCATAACTAAAACGCTCGAGACCAGGCAACATCCTGGCAGAGAAGCTAAGGGCCCTGGTAAGGGCGGCACGGTGGCTCAGTGGTTAGCACTGCTGCCTCACAGCGCCAGGGACCTGGGTTTGATTCCACCCTCGGGCGACTGTGTGGAGTTTGCACATTCTCCCCGTGTCTGCGTGGGTTTCCTCCAGGTGCTCTCGGTTTCCTCCCACAGTCCAAAGATGTGCAGGCTACATGGATTGGCCATGCTAAATTGCCCATAGTGTTCACGCATGTGTAGATTAGGTGAGTTATGGGGGATAGGTCTGGGTGGGATGCTCTGAGGGTCGGTGTGGACTTGTTGAGCCCAAGGGCCTGTTTCCACACTGTAGGGATTCTATGATCTAAACCTTCTCTGCACTCTCTCCAAAGCCTTCCAAGTCCTTCTAGTAGTGTGACAACCAGAATTGTACGCAATATTCCAAATCTTGTCTAACTAAGGTTTTGTACAGCTGTAACATACCTTTATATTCGATGCCCTGGCCAATGAAAGCAAGTTTGCCGTATGCTGCCTTGACCAATTTATCCACCTACGTTGCCACGTTCAGGGATCTGTGGACTTGTACGCCCAGATCCTTCTGTAAATCAATGCTCCTAAGGGTTCTGCCATTTATTGTTTAATTAACATCTGACTTTGATCTTCCAGAATGCATCACCTCACATTTGTCCAGATTAAACTCCATCTGCCATTTCTCTGCCCAAATCTGCAATCTAGCTATATCCCACTGTATCCTTTTGACAATTCTCGTCACTCCTCCAATTTTGGTGTCACCTGCAAACTTACTAATCCGACCACCAACATTTTCCTCCAGATCAGTTATTTATTTAAGACAACAAAGGTCCTAGCACTGATCCCTGCAGAACACCGCTAGTTACTGATCTCTGTTCTGAAAAGCACCCTTCCGCCACTATTCTCTGTCTTCTATGACCAGGGCAGTTTTGTATCCATCAAACCAGCTCACCCCAGATCCCAAGAGACTCTACCTTCTGTACCAGCATGCCATGAGGTACCTTATCAAATGCCTTATTAAAGTCCATGTAAATAACATCTACTGCCCTACCCTCATCAATCATTCTTGTCACCTCCTCAAAAAACTCAATCAACCCTACATTGCGCATTGCGCGGTTTTAACACTAACTCCATTTTTCTGCTTGCTTCTAGTTGTGACCAGTTGTTACCATGCCAACTGTAATACCAGAAGCCTTTAAAAATCTCAGCAGGAGCCCAGGCCTGCAAGTATGGACCATCGAGGTAAGAACATCAAGTGGAGCTTGGTTCATAATGTCCACAACACCTTCCTGAAAATAGCTGCCATTGGCACAGTTTACAGTCAGACCCTGTACTGTAAGGGTTCTGGTGGAATTTTAAGTTCAATTAATAAATCTCGATTACACAATAATTTAAGTGATGCTGACTGTGACAACTATCAATAATTGTCATAAAACTCCACCTGGTTCATAAAGTCCTTTTAGGGAATGACATCTGCTGTCCTTATGCAGTCTAGTTTACGTGTACTGGACCAACAGCAATGACCTATCAAGACTCTCAGTTCAAGGGCAGTTAGGGATGGACAACAAATGCTGAACTGTCCAGAAGAATGTATGACATACAGATCACATGCCAAATATAAATTCAGTCATTAATATAAGGGTATTCAGACATGCCGTAAATCAGCTTCCCTGTAATTGTGACTATCTGTGATCCCATTTCATTGTAATCTCATGCCCTTGTAATCCTATCTCTCCATAATTGCCTTCCTTGTAGTCAAGTTGTCTTGTAATAGTCCTCCTGTCTAGTGATGTCCCATTCAAATCATCACCACCGTGTAATGATCACTCCCTGTTGTAATCCTCTTGTCAAAATCCCAATGCTTTGTTCTGTCCCTACAGAGATTGCCTGAATGGTTCTCATCCTGCAGCAGATCTGACCTTACTCTGTAGGAATCCATGCCTGAAATAGTCTCAGAGATAGTAGGAACTGCAGATGCTGGAGAATCTGAGATAACAAGGTGTAGAGCTGGATGAACACAGCAGGCCAAGCAGCATCAGAGGAGCAGGAAGGCTGACGTGTTGGGCTTAGACCCTTCTTCAGACCCTGCTGTGTTCATCCAGCTCTACACCTTGTTATCTGAAATAGTCTCTGCCTGTAGTGACCCTGTAGAGCTCTCCGCCTGATTTCTCCCTTTGGGATCCTCTCCTGAAGTATTCTTTCCCTGAAGTGAGCTTTCCCACAGGTCTATGTGGTCATTTCCTCATGTAGGTGTAATCTCCCTTTAAGGATCCATCGCCATAGTGATCTCTCCCTATTAAATCTTCCCCTGAATTAACCTACCTACAACTGATTTTCTGCTGAAGTATCAGTGGCTGACCTCTTCTCATATTGATCTCCCATGAAATTATCTCCTCAAAGGATCACCCCTATGGAGACCTATACCTTTTGGGTATGTAAAGATCTCCTCATAAATAGTTCTTTCCCTTTAGGGCTCTTCTCCAGAAGGTTTCTTACCAGAAATAATAGCCCACTGTTGGGATTTGCCCTTCTAGTTATATTCACCTGAAGTGATTTCTTCCTGGCGATCTCCCCCAAGATTGATTTATCCCTGTAGAGATCTTCACCTGTAGGTATCATGCTCTGACAGGATTTTACCCTGTAAGGATCACCTCTGTGATATGATCTACTGTTGCAGAGATGTCCCTCTGAAGTGAAAATCTCTATACAGTGGAGTCAATCACCCTCTGTGGATCCTTCTGTGTATGGATCTGTTCCTGTAGTGATTGTCCCCTGATTTCTGCCTTTAGGGCTCAATCTCAAGTGGACCTCATATGTTCTGCTGGGGTGATTGTCAGTTGTAGCAATGTACCCCAAAGAGATCTTCCTGTCTAATGAGACAACAGTGTGGAGCTGGAGGAACACAGCAGGCCAGGCAGCTTCAGAGAAGCAGGAAAGTTGACATTTCGGTTCGGGATCCTTCTTCAGAAAATCTGAATTTCTGAAAAAGGATCCCAACCCGAAACGTCAACTTTCCTACTCCTCTGATGCTGCCTGGCCTGCTGTGTTCCTCCAGCTGCACGCTGTGTTGTCTCTGACCCCAGCATCAGCAGTTCTTGCTATCTCTTCCCCCTAATGATCTCTCTGAAATTGATCTCCTTGCGATGGAATCTTCTCTGGTATGGAACCCCATTCAGTGATGTCCCCTTGAATGATCTGTCCCTGAACTCATCTCCCTCTTCAGGGAACCCTTCCCATCCCCTGTATGGATATCCTTGTAATGATGATGATGATTTCTCCCTGATGATGAGGTGAAAAGCAATGTATAGTTGCAGGTCTCATTTCTTATTTTCTGGTGAATCTTTTGCAGAAAATGGAGGTGGTTCCTGTCCCTCCAAAAGCTTATGGGAGCTTTTTTGAAGGCGATTGTTACCTGATACTGTTTGTAAGTATGAGAAGGAGAAATTGCATGAAAGCTTGTTTTATCAACATTTATAAACAATAAGACCTGTCACCCTTTCTAATTTACTGCATGTACCTCAACCTTGGCTGGTTGAAGATTTTTCATATCCCAAACCTACTGGAGGAGGGATTAAGCTAGACCGGGACCCATGAGGAAATAAATATTTTGAAAGGGTTGAATTTTTGTTGACTTTTTAATATATTCTTCCTGTTGAGCAACATCAGCAATGGATACCTGGAGGCCTGTGTTTTTAGGGTCACTATTCAGTCACCCTGCGGGCAGCTGATCCTAAGGATTAAAGCTGCCAACACTCGCTCTATCCCTGTGCTAACTTCGTATAGTCAAACTTATCATTGCCAATGTCTTAAGGTGACCGAGACAAATGAGTTAGTGAAGCGTTTGTGAGACCACACCTGGTGTATTGTGTCCAGTTTTGGTCTCCTTACTTGAGGAAGGATGTGGTGGGACTGGAGGCAGTTCAGAGGAGGTCCACCAGATTGATTCCAGGAATGAAAGGACTGTTGTATGAAGGAAGGTTGAATAACTTGGGCTTGTACTCACTAAGTGGAGCGTGAACAGGTTGATAGCAATGATCATGTTAAGTGATAGAATGGGCTCAAAGGACTGAATTACCTACTCCCGTTCCTAATTCCTATGTTCCTAACACACACTTCAGGTTACACAATTGAATTTGACAAACTGGGTGTTGAATGGTAAATGAATTTTAAATTTTTGTTTACGGTTCTCTTTCATAGATGTTGGTGACGCTGGTAAGGCCAGCATTTCTTACTCATCCTTAATTGCCCTCGGAAAGGCAATGGTAAGCTGCCTTGAACTACTGCAGTCCCTATGGTGTAGATAGACTCACAATGCTGCCAGGGTGGGAGTTCTAGGATTTTGACCCAGCGACAGTGCAGGAGCAATGATGTATTTCCAAGTCAGGATGGTGTGTGATTTGAGAATAACTTCTAGGTGGTGATCTGTTCTGATACCTTAGTCTGGCTCATCTTTCAACTTAGCTATTAATGTTCATTCTTCGTGTATGGATGTTGGGATGCGATTTACTTCGTGCAACAGTCCATTCAGGTGAACTGGCCCACGCTCTTTATGCTTCATATGAGCTTCAGGATGGATTCCCTCTTTTCCTCTTTCTTGCCGTTGGGGCAGCACACTGCTGCACAGCACCAGGGCCCTGGGTTCAATTCTAGCCTTGGGCGACTGTGTGGAGTTTGCACATTCTCCCCATGTCTGTGTGGATTTCCTTTGGGTATTCCGGTTTCCTCCCACTGGCCAAAGATCTGCAGGTTAGGTGGTTTGGCCATACTAAATTGCCGATAGTGTTCAGGGATGTTCAGGCTAGGTAGGTTAGCCATTGGAAATGCAGGGCTACAGGGGTAGGTTGGGGGCGGTGGGTCTGGGTGGGATGCTCTTCAGAGGGGCAGTGTGGACTCGATGAGCCGAATGACCTGCTTCCACACTGTAGGGATTCTATGATTAACCTGCAGCCTCACATAACATTGACTTCTTCACTATATGGGCGTCCATTTTCAAGAACCCGTTTTCTGGCTACTACTTGGCCAATTGGCTGACTGAATGGGAGCCATCAATGACCGCCATTTTAGCTCAAAGTCCCAAACCAAAAATTCCTGACAACCATCTCTGCAACCATCTTCTCGACAACCCTCTGAGATCCCTGTGTTCCATTAATTCTGGCCTCTCGCCTGAACCTGATTTCTGAAGATCCACAATTGGCAGTTTCCCAGATACTCTACCTAATTCTCTTAATTTCTCTATCTCTCTCATCTAAGATCAAACCTTTCCTTTCACCTGTCCTATCATCTGCTTATGTCGGCTATGCATACAATTCTCTGATTATACTCCTCTAAGTTCTTTAAGATTTTTTTCCCATGTTAAAGGTGTTATATAAATGCACGCTATTGAAAGAAAAGAAGAATTAACCTAGTTATTTGTCTGTAGATTTGTAAGACAGAGAAAGGGACGTCCCAAGCCCTCCATTACTGGATTGGGAAGGAGTCATCCCAGGATGAGCAGGGAGCTGCAGTGATGTACATCACCCAACTGGATGATTACCTTGGCGGAGGACCTACCCAGTACCGAGAAACACAGGGTTATGAGTCTCCAGAGTTCAAAAGTTACTTCAAGACTGGCATCCTGTGAGTAAAATTGACAAAAACTTGTCCTTTGACCTTCTGGTTTTTCTTTTGATTGCATCCTTCAAATAGCACTGTGTGGGGCCTCTCAGCCCATCTATTTGCTGACAGTACAATATTCAATCGGAATGTAAACTGTGAGAAGGACACAAAGAGATTTAGACAGATCATGTGAGTGGGCAACAAGATAGCAAATGGAGTATTTTGTCTGGAAATGAGAGGTTACTCACTCGGGTGGTAAGAATAGATAGTAGAATATATTTTAAAAGGCATGAAACAATGGCAAGAAACCAGGCGTACTTGTGTAAGGAACACAAAAAGTTGGCATACGGACACAGCAGGCTATTGGGAAATCAAATGACTTATTGGTCTTTTTTGCAAGGGGATGGAGCACTGGAATTGGGAGACATTGCTACAGTTGCCAAGGGCGATGGAGAAACAACATCTGGTATTCTGTATACAGATTTGGTCTCCACATTTAAGAAAGGAAATAATTGCAATAAGGAGAGTACAATGAAAATTCACTAGATCTGACCTCATATAAGAGGGATGCCCTCAAGCCAACCTTTCTATCCAAGCTTTTGACCCTAATTTTTCTTTAGTTGGGTGTAAGTTTTGTTTAATCATCCCTGTTTGTAGCAGTTTACAAGATATAAATTATTATCATTAATGTTTGCCACTCAGTGTTTTGTTCCTTTGAGGTGAACATGGCCAATATATAGGAGCCATCATTTCCACATGGAAATAACAAATGTGGTTGGGAGTGTGGGAGACAGGGTGGGAGTGGTAAGGGGTAAAAGCTGATTAATGGCAACCAAATCTGTGCAATGACTGCTGAGCTGCTAACAGTGGGCTGCAGTAACCATGGCAGTGTTGTGATTATTCCAGGTACAAGAAAGGAGGTGTAGCCTCTGGCTTCAAACATGTGGAGACGAACATGTATAATATCAAGCGGCTGCTGCATGTCAAGGGGAAGAAGAACGTCACTGCGACAGAGGTAAGCTGCAACTATATTATTAGAACAGTTGGGCACATTCAGAGCCACCAAAACACATTGAAAACTGATGGTATGATTATCTCTTGCCAAGATTGTTACATTGAATCATGAGAAGCTACACCATGGCACATTGTTGTCCAGCAGCGTTCCCTCTAAGCCTTTCCAAGATTCTGTGCATGACTCCCTTGCTTTGCATTGTTATAAAGTGGAGGTAGACCCCTCTCTGAGAACTAAAACCGAAACATCCAAAGCGGAGCACCTCACCCTATAACCTGTAAAAGGAGTGTGAAAAGTGGTATGATCTACCTTTCAGCAACTTGTAGTAATTATATGAAATAAACCCCTGACTCTCTCTTTACAATCAACAAGTAACAATTTATTTATCCAACTCTAACAGTGAACAAATTAACTAATCAATTAACAAACCAAATAGACCACTTCTAAGTACTAACTATTTTTTCTTTCTTTATTCACTCACGGGATGAGGGCATCGCTGGCTAGGCAGCATTTATTGCCCATCCCTAATTGCCCAGAGGGCAGTTAAGAGCCAACCATATTCCCAAAGAAAACAAGATTTTAATGGTATGCTGTTCCAATAAATACAAGAACTGCTTATATAAAATAAAATTAAAAAAATTGAATTTAGCCTCTTGAAATTACAGCCAGGTTACATGTCTTCTGGAATGTTCTGTGCCTTCTTCATTGAATGTTCTGTCAGGAACACTTCCTCTGTGAATTCTTCTGTCAGGAATCTTGGCTAGGAGTGCAGTGGTACCATTGTGAATGGATGGTGCTTTCACTAAGAGCTGAGAGCTGTTATCTCTAGCAGATGGTCTCTCCTATCTTTGCCCAACTGCCCCTTCTTTTATACCTTTGATGACATATCAATATTCCTTACAATAGGATTGGTCTTATGTTGTCAAAACCATCAGGTTTAAATTTAATTGATTTTTGGTATCTAGGTACCTTGATTCAAATTAATTGGCTAAATTTCAAAACTTGTTGTCTTGATAATAAAACAAAAGTGCTGCTTAGTCTGATTGCAGTACGGCCTTTTGATACAAATGTTTCAATTCAATGCTGTCTGTGCTCTCCAAACCCAGGCGCTGCTGCCCGCAGGCAGACTTTTTGAATCTCTAAGCATAGATAAAACACATCATCTTCTAAAGGGACCCTGTGCTGCTTTCCCCCTAGTATTTTAAAAAGACAATATTTTACAAACACCAAATTCCAACGTCCTGTCTTCCAATCCACAAGTACTCTACCCAACTTCGCAATAGCATGGATCTTAAAGGCCCTTGCAGCCAAGCAGAAAATTAGAGGGAACAGTACTGTCAAGTCACCATCTTTGAAACCGATGTGGGTATCACTGGCTGAAGAAACATTTATTGCCCACCCCTAATTGCCGAGAAGGTGTTGAGGTTCTGCCTCCTTGAATCATTGTAGTCTTTTGGGGTGTAGGAATACCCACACTGCTGAAAGGAAGGGAGTTCTGGCATTTCAACCCAATGACAATGAAGGAATGGCTATACAGTTCCCAGTCAGAATGGTGAGTGGCTTCGAGAGAAATTTGCTGTTCTTGAAAATAGTGCCACTGGACTTTTTACATTCGCCCAAGCTGACTGACAGATCCTTGGTTTAGTTTCTAATCCAAAAGCTGGAAACAACTCCCTCAATATCACATTAGGGATCGTTCACAACATTCTGATTCAGAGATCGGAGCACGAGGCAAGAGCACTGACAACCACAATATAGACACATATAATGTAAATATAGAGCACTACAACAAGACTGCAGTAGTTCAGACAATCAAGGCTGAAACACAGGAATTGTATCTCCATGAGGAGAGGCTGTGCTCAGGAAAGCAAGAGAAGACATACCATGTGTTTTCTGAAATGTTCATAAGATCCATACATGAAATGTTAAGAAGTTGTTTATTTTGTTTCAATTCAGGTGGATGTATCCTGGAACAGTTTCAACTCGGGTGATGTTTTCCTCTTGGATTTGGGAAAGGTCATTGTCCAGTGGAATGCGCCACGTAGTAATAAGACTGAGAGATTGAAGGTCAGTCACAGCACAGTGATGAAACAGAAAAACCTTTTTCTTTGATGAACCTAGACTGCAAAAAGGGGAATAATAAATAGGGCGGGAGTGGGCTATTCAGCTCCTCAAGATTGTTCCACAATTCAATAAAATCATGTTTTTTCTTACACTATTGCCAAATACATAGATTCCTTTAGCGCCAAAAAAATCTATCAATCTCAATCTTTCAGCCACTGAGCATCGACAGCTCTGCTGGGTAGAGAATTCCAAAGATTCACAAACATGTGAGTGAAGAAATCCCTCCTTATCTCAATCTTAAATGGTCTACATCTTGTACTGAGATTGTTCTTCCTATGTTCTAGATTCAACACCAAGGGGGCACATCCTGTCAATATCTACCCTGTCAATCCTTGGATTCAGAAGAAATTTACTGAAATGAGGGATTACAGAGGAGTTGGTGCTATTCACCTTAGAGCCAAGAAGCTTGAGGGGATTTGATCAAGATATATATAAAACTTATGAAAAGTTTAAATTGAATAAATAGAAAAGTGACTGCTTCATAAATATTTTGGGATAAGAAACAGAGGCAACGTGAGGAAAAATCCTTTACGCAAAGCATTGTTTGAATTTGGAATGTACTCCCTCCTTGATATTAAGGTCTATACATTTCAAAAAGAAATTTGGATAAGTACTGAAAGAAAGAGAAAGACCAGGTGTGTCGGGAGGTGGCAGGATTGACTGGATTTCTCTTGGAAAGAATTAGTACTGACTAAATTGGCTGATGATCCTCCTTCTGTGTTGTTTAAATCAGTTCTAAAGCTACTATAATGGATGTTAGTAAGGAAGATGTACTAGGAAATTTGAGGAATTTGAAGATAGATAAGTCCCCCGGGCCTGATGGGATTTATCCAAGGATTCTATGGGAAGCGAGGGAAGAAATCACAGGGCCTCTGGCGATGATCTTTTCGTCCTCACTGTCCACGGGTATAGTGCTGGAAGATGGAGAGTGGCAAATGTCATTCCCTTGTTCAAGAAAGGGAATAGGGATAACCCCGGAAATTACAGGCCAGTTAGTCTTACTTCAGTGGTGGGCAAATTAATGGAAAGGGCTCTGGGAGACAGGATTTATGATCACTTGGATAGGCACAGTTTAATTCGTGATAGTCAGCATGGATTTGTGAGGGGTAGATCATGCCTCACAAACCTTATTGAATTCTTTGAAGAGGTGACCAAACACATGGATGAAGGTAGAGCAGTGGATGTGGTGTACATGGATTTAAGTAAGGCATTTGATAAGATTCCCCATGGTAGGCTCATGCAGAAAGTAAGGAGGCATGGGATAAGCGGAAATGTGGCAGATTGGATTCAGAAGTGGCTGACCCTTAGAAGACAAAGGGTGGTAGTGGACGGAACATATTCAACGTGGTGCTCAGTACGAGTGGTGTACCACAAGCATCTGTTCTGGGTCCTCTTCTATTTGTAATTTTTGTAAATCATTTGGATATAGGAGTGGAAGGGTGGATTAGTAAGTTCGCAGATGATACGAAGGTGGGTCGAGTTGTGGATAGTGCAGAGGGCTGTTCTAGGTTACAAAGGGACATTGGTAGGATGCAGAGCTGGGCTGAGAAGTGGCAGATGGAGTTTAACCCTGAAAAGTATGAGGTGATTCATTTTGGAAGGACAAATTTGAAAGCAGAATACAGGATTAAGGGAAAGATTCTTGGCAATGTGGAGGAGCAGAGGGATCTCGGGGTTCATGTCCACAGTTCTCTCAAAGCTGCCACCCAGGTGGATAGAGTTGTTAAGAAGCTGTATGGCGTGTTAGCTTTCATTAATAGAGGGATCGAGTTCAAGAGCCGTGAAGTTATGCTCCAGCTATACAAAATCCTGGTTCGGCCACATCTGCAGTATTGTGTCCAGTTTTGGTCGCTTCATTACAGGAAAGATGTGGAAGCTTTGGAAAAGGTGCAGAGGAGATTTACCAGGATGTTGCCTAGAATGGAGGGAAGGTGTTACGAGGAAAGGTTGAGAGAGCTAGGGCTTTTCTCTTTAGAATGACGAAGGATGAGAGGTGACTTGATAGAGGTGTACAAAATGATCAAAGGGAGAGATAGAGTGGATAGCCAGAGACTTTTTCCTAGGGTGGAGGTAGCAATTACGAGACGGCATAGTTTTAAAGTGAGTGGAGGCAGATATCGGGGACACGTCAGAGGTAGGTTCTTTACTCAGAGAGTGATAGGGGCGCGGAATGCATTGCCAGAGAGGGTAGTGGAGTCGGCCTCATTAGGGGCATTTAAGCGGCTATTAGATAGGCATAAGGATGATAGTATAAGGTAGGGGTGGAGGTTAGATAGACCCTAGGTTTAGGGTAAAAGTTTGGCACAACATCGTGGGCTGGAGGGCCTGTACTATGCTGTACTGTTCTATGTTCTCTGTCCTACTTTAAGGCATCTGCTTTATCTGCTGCCTCTAGGGTGTTCTGAGTGATTGCCTGTCAAGGTGCACCAGTCCCTGGCGTTGAGCAGCCTAAATGATGGTTATAAAACTGGGAGGGTGCCATCAAGCCCCTTGAGCTTGTTCCCCTATTCAATTAAACTAATCTCAGTCCATCTCCCCATCTCCATCTGTAATCCCTAGTATACTCTGAGACAAAAGTCTGTCAGCCCCAGTTTGAATATTTTAATTGATCAACAGCTTTTGTAAGAGAGTGTTGCGCAATTCCAGAATCCTTGTGTAAAAATGTGTGACCTACTGAGCTCTAACCTTAAGTTATGCCCTTGTTCTGGAGTCCCCACCAATAATTCAATGAACTAGCAAAACCTATTTTAACCAGCTCAGTTTAATTTCTTTGTTCTTTTCTGGGATTTTTTGGCATTTGCGGCAAGGCCAACATTTATTATCCATCTCTAAATGTCCTTGAATTGAGTGGCTTGTTTGACTATTTCAGACGGCAGTTAAGAATCAGCCACATTGCTGTAGATCTAGTGATCATGAGGCAATGGTGGTATTGAGGTAAAGTCACTGGACGAATAACTCAGTGGCCCGGGCTAATGCTGTGGGGACATGGATTTAAGTTCCATAATTTGCTGTGGTGGGATTTGAACCAGAGTGTTAGACTGAGGATTAGATTGCTAGCTCAGTAATATTGTCACTACTCCACCATCTCCCCTAGATCCCTTCTTGGTCAATTCAGAATGGCAGTTGAGCCTAGATTTTGCAACTTGGCCCCGATGTTTAATCCATTCATCTGTTTCACAGATTTGTTAGGGTAGATCCTGACAATGAAAGCAAATAATGTGAATGCTGGAAATCTGAATTAAAAGCAGAAATTGCTGAAGAAACTTGGCAGGTCTGGCAGAAACAGAGTTAATGTTTTGAATCTAGTATTAAGAGTCTTACTCGGATGAGGAGAAATGTCTTGATTCAGTGGTCTGGGAATCATTGAATTCTCTACTGCTGAGAGCTGTGGAGGCCCAGTCATCGAGTATGGTTTATAGATTTCTAGGAAGTAAGGAGTATGGAGATGGTGCAGGAATGTGGATTGCGGTAGATGATCAGCCATTTTCTTACTGAATGGTACAGCTGACTGAAAGGGCTGAATGGCCTGTTCTCGCTCCCGTTCTTATTTTCTTCACCATTTGCAGGGTTCTTAAAAGGCTTGTCCCAAATTCATGGTCACAACCTTTCAGACAAATAGGTGCACAAATACTTGGATTTTGACACACACACTCTCTTACTCTTTCAGGCCATCTTGCTTGCCCATGATATCAGAGATCGAGAGCGTGGAGGACGAGCTCAGATTGGCATCATTGATGGAGACCAAGAAGATGAACATCCTGAGCTGATGAAAATAATGACGGCCGTGCTTGGAGAACGGAGAGGGGAGCTGAAGGATCCTGCCCCTGATGAGAGAGCTGACCAGCTCCAGAAAGCCAATATCAGGCTTTACCAGTAAGTTCAAGAATAATCAACCAAGAAGGGACTGAAGCACAACTACTTCACCAGCGACTATCCTGGAAGTTCTTATGGACATTAAGACTGTCAGGGCAGTGTCCTAAATATCCAAGAATACATATCCTATCAATAGGACGGGCAGATGGGCAGAGAGTGTAGGGTTGTCTTGAATAAGAAATGAAACTAAACTGATAACAAGAAATGATATAGTTAGGTGGCATAGATCTGTGTAGGTTGAGTTGAGGAACTGAAAAGGAAAGAAGACCCTGATGGGATGTGTGTATTGCGTTGCAACAGTAGTCGGGCTACGGGAAAGGAAATGATTCAGGAGATAGAAAAGGCATGTAAGAAGGACCCGAGTACAATAATCACACGGGACTTCAATACACAGATAAACTGGGAAAATCAAGATTGTAGTGAAAAACAAGAAAAGGAATTTGTGGAATGTCTATGGGGTGGTTATTTGGTGCAGCTTGTGGTAGAGCCCACAAAGGAACGGGCAAGTCTGCATTTGATGATGTGTGATGAGGCAGACTTTGATTAGGGAGTTGAAGATGAAGGAACCCCTAGGGAGAGTAACCATAATATGATAAAATTCACCTTGCAGTTTGAGAGGGAGAAGCTGGAATCAGATGTAACGGTATCACAGTTGAGTGAAGGTATCTAGAAAGACATGAGGGAGGAACTGGCCAGAGTTGATTGGAAGGGGAGTCTAGCAAGGAAGACATTGGAGCAGCAATGACAGGGGTTTCTGAGGGTAATGCGGGAGGAACAGTGGAAATTCATCCGAAGGAAGAAAAAACATATTAAGGGGGAAAGACAAGGCAACCATGACTGACAAGGGAAGTCAGGGACAGTGTAAAAGCAAAAGAAAAAGTATACAATGTAGTGAAGTTTAATGGGAAGCCAGAGTATTGAGGAGCCTTTAAAAACCAGCAGGAACAACAAATCAAGTAATGATGGGGGAAAAGATAAAATATAAGGGCAAGCTAGCTGGTAATATAAAAGGAGATTGCAGGAGTGTTTTTAAATATCTAAAACGGTAATGGAAGAGGCAAGAGTAGACATTGGACTACTAGAAAATGAGGCTGGGGAACAAAGAAATGGCGGAGGAACTGAATGGGTACTTTACATCAGTCTTCATGATGGAGGACACCAACAACACACCAGAACTTCAAGAGAGTCAGGGGACAGAGGTGAGTGTAGTGGCCATCACGAAGAATGTGCTGGGGAAGCTGAAGGGTCTGAAGGTGATAAATTATCTGGACTGGGTGGACTATACCCCAGAGTTCTGAAGGAGATAGCTGAGGAGATTGTAGATGCATTGATGTTGATCTTTAAGAAATCACTCGAGCCAGGAATGGTCCTAGACGACTGGAAAATGGCTAATGTATCACCCCTGTTTAAAAAGGAGGGAGGCAAAAGATAGGAAATTATAGGCCAGTTAGCCTGTTCTCAGTTGTTGGTAATATTTTAGAGTCCATTGTTAAAGATGAGATTGCGGAGAACTTGGAAGTGGTAAAATAGGGCTGAGTTAGCATGCCTTCGTCGGGGGAAGATCATGCCTGACAAATGTGTTAGAATTCTTTGAGGAGGTAATGAGCAAGTTAGACAAAGGAGAACCAGTGGATGTGATCTATTGGATTTTCAGAAGACCTTTGACAAGGTGCAACACAGGAGGCAGCTGAATAAGATAAAAACCCATGCTGTTAGGGGCAAGGTATGGCATAGGTGGATGATCAGCTGACTGGAAGAAGGCAGAGAGTGGAGATAAAGATGTCTTTTTCAGGGTGGCAGCCAGTGATTAGTAGAGTTCGGTAGGAATCAGTGTTGGAACCACAACTATTCATATTATATGTCAACAATCCAGATGAAGGAGCTGAGGGCATTATTGCTAAATTTACAGATTACCCAAAGTTAGGTGGAGGGACAGGTAGTGTTCAGGAAGCTGGGAGACTGCAGAAGGACTTGGACGGGCTAGAAGACTGGGCAAAGCAGTGGCAGATGGCATACAGTTGGTAAAGTGTGAGGTTATGCACTTTGGTAGGAAGAATAGAATGGTAGAGTATTTTCTTCTAAATGTGAAAGTCTTCAGAAATCTGGGAGTCCAGGTTCAGGATTCTCTTAAAGTTAACGTAAGGTTTAATTGGCAGTTGGGAAGGCAAATGCAATGTTAGCATTCATTTTAAGAGGGCTAGAATACAACAACTAGGATGTACTGCTAAAGCTGTATATAGCTCTGGTCAGACTACATTTGGAATATTGAGAGAGGTTTTGCGCCCTGTTTCTAAGGAAGGATGTGCTGGCATTGGAGGAGGTCCAGAGGAGATTTACAAGAATGATCCCAGGGATAAAGGTGTTGTCATATAAGGAGCAGTTGAGGTCTCTGTGCCTGTACTGGATGGAGTTTAGAAGGATGAGTTGGGGGATCTTATTAGCACAGAATACTGAGAGGCCTGGATAGAGTGGATGTGAAGATGATGTTTCCATGGTAGGAGAGGCCAGGACCCAAGGGTCAGCCTCAGAATGAGGCATAACCTCTTTAGGACTGAGATGAGGAGCAATTTCTTCAGCCAGAGAGTGGTGAATCTGTGGAACTCTTTGCTGCAGAAGGCGATAGAGGCCATGTCGTTGAGTGGATTTTAAGACAGAGATAGATAGGTTCTTGAATAGTATTGGGATCAAGGGTTAAGGGGAGAAGGCAGGAGAACGAGGTTGAGAAACATATCAGCCATGATCAAACAGTGGAACAGACTCAATGGGCCAAATGACTTAATTCTACCCCTATATCTTATGGTTTCCCTTAGAAAAGACTTGAGGATCCAGACAGAGTAGTTAGGGAGAAACTGTTCCCTTGTAAAAGGTTTGAGAATGAGAGGACACAGATTTAAAGTTATTGGTAAAAGAGAAAAAGGTGACATGAGGAAAAGCTTTCTTATGCTGCAGTTGGTTATGGTCTGGCATTCACTGATTAAACCAGGTGGAGGCAGATTAAATCAAGGCATTGAAGGATTTAGACTGTTATCAGAAAAGGAAGAATCTGCAAGGTTATGGAGAGAAGTTGGGAAAATGTCACTAAATGAATTGGTATTTGAGACAGTTGCTGTAGATTCGGTAGTCTGAATGGCCTCCTTCTGCACTATAACAATTCTGTGGTGGTTAGTTAATCCCAATGAATCTGTGACAGGCCCTGAAATAGATCTGGAATTGGGTGTGGCAATATCATGATTGCATTATGTGAACCTGAGGCCTGAATTAATGATTTGGAGATGTCATTTAAAATATCACCAGGCAGCTGGAGAATTTACATTTGGTTGTAAATATATAAACAAGGAAGCAGAGTAAGCTTTTCCACCCTTTGAGCCTGCTCCGCCATTCAGTAAGATCATGCCTGATCTGACTTCAACCTCAACTGTATCTTCCTGCATGTCTCAGAAAATCTTTCAATGCTGGGTAATCAAGAATCTAATAACTAAGTTAACCAACTAAATCTGGTAATTAAAAACAGGATCAGTAATAGTAATGATAGAAATGTCGTATTGTTATAAAACCTCAACTGATTCACTAATGTCCTTCATTGAAGGAAATCAGATGCCCTTAACTGCCTGTGAAATGGCCTTGCAAGTCTCTAGGGCAGTTGACTATCACCTTCTAAAGAGCAATTAGGATTGTTCAATAAATGCTGGCCCACCCAGCAATGCCTACCTCTCGTGCACAAATAAGAAAGGAAGAGAAAAATCCCCAATTTTGGAGTTTTGGGAGCATTAGTCAGCTTGTTCCTTTAGAAGATTCTACATACCACTTGTCACATCTCAACTCAGTTCTTAACTAAGAAAAACTTAAATTCATTTTACACCTTGACCTTCATCAGAATGTCTCACCTTGTTTTGCAGTCAATTAATTTCTTTTGAGTACACTGTTGTAAAGTAGAAAATACGTCAAGGTTCCACATGGCAAGATCTCAGAAAGAGCAGTGAGACATTTGATTGGATGTGGGTGTCAATAGCAAGGCCAGCGTTTGTTGCCAATTCCTTATTTCCCTGAATTGAGTGGCTTACTAGACCATTTTAGAGGGCAGTTAAGGGCCTGCCTCATTGCTGTAGATCTAGAGTCCCATATAGGTCAGATGAGGTAAGAATGGCAGATTTCCTTCCCTAAAGGACAGTAGTGAAATAAATGTTTTTTTTTAATGAGAATTGGTAATAGTTCCATTGTCACCATCATTGAGGCTTGATAATAATTCCAGAGTTTTGATTAACTGAACTTAAAATTCCAACAGCTGCTGTGGTGAGATTTGAACCTTTTTGCTTCCAGACTATTAGACTGGACCTCAGGATTACTAGACCAGTGAAATTACCACTATGCACCATCTCCCCAAGCTACTGGAGATTTGTTCTGTTAGTGATTTTGGTTGAGGGGCAGACAATGACCAGGACATGATGAGACATGGATCTCTACTTTTCTTTTTTGGAACAGCAGGTATAGGATCTTACACATCCACCTAAATAGTTAAGGACTTAGGGTTTAACATCTCATCTGAAAGACAGCATCTTCAGTACTACAGTACTCCCTCAGTACTTCATGAAGTATTGGCCTAGATATTTGTGCTCAGGTTTCCAGAGTGCTACATGAACCTTCTGACTCAGAAGTGAGAGCAGTATCAACTGTGCCATAGGTTTAGGCTGTCTTTGAACTCTTATTCCACAGGTAAAAGGTCAATGAGTCAATTACCTTCCCCTAGGCCAACTCAATCACTTAGTTTCTGATGAAGGGTCTAGGCCTGAAACATCAGCCTTTTTGCTCCTATGATGCTGCTTGGCCTGCTGTGTTCATCCAGCTCTGCACCTTGTTGTCTCACTTAGTTTTCCTGATGGGTCGAAAAGAATCTTACCAGTCAAGACATCCATGGGGTTTAGTTCAATTAAGCCTGAGTCAGGATGAAAGCTCAGATGATCTTCAGGGTTAGTAACTCCCTTTAAATCCATTTCTTGCGCTGATTGCTCACTCAACCCGTCTGAAAAGGGAATCAGTGGTTATGTGGAAAATTCTAGAAAGTGGACATAAGGAATGTTAGATCAGCCATGATCCTATTTAATGACGGAACAGGCTCAAGGGACTGAATGGCCTGCTCCTGTTCCTATTTCTTATTGTTTTATGGAATGTAACTTTTAGCCCTCTCTGCTGTTTTCTCTCCGCAGTGTTTCAGATGCTACAGGAAGTCTGATGGTACAGGAAATGGCCACACGACCTCTGACTCAGGATCTCCTGAAACATGAGGTAAGTCAAAAAACTTGACTCTTATTAAGTATCTTCAAACCGGGCCCTGTGACAAGATAGAGAGCATTCAAAACATCTAGCTTATCAATTAACCTCAGCAACCAACTTCCTCAAGTCTGTCTGGGAGGGTAACATATTCCTGATCCCAGACTCCAGATGGCCATTCACAGTATTAGGTTCTTGGTAATCATTCCCCAATCCCAGATTCACTTTCTGATTGATCATTCAGAATTCCAGACTTTGGGAATTATTTACTGATTCTAGTGTCGAGTTAACCATTCCCAATCCAGATTCCAGGTGATGACTTCCAAATCCTAGATTCCAGCTAACGAATTCCTGATCCTGGACACCAGGTGACACTTTCTGAATCCCAACACAAGGTGGCGAATTTGATCCTGGACTCCTGTTATGTTCCAGATACCGGGCAGCAAGTGACCATTCCTGTCACTGGACTAGTAATCCAGAACCTTAGGCTAATATTCTGAAGAAATGAATTTGAATCACATCACGGGAAATAGTGAAATTGAATGCAGTATAAAGCCGGTCTAGTAGGGCCACGTAACCATGGTTTATTGTTGTAAAAAACCCACCTGATTCACTAAAGTCCTTTTTGGAAATCTGTCCTTGCTTGATCAATTCTACATCTGACTACATAACCACAGCCATGTGTTTGGACCTTAAATGCTCTCTGGAAAGTTACTGATGGTATTAAATGGCAGACTCACTAGAAATGACCATATCACATGAATGAATAATACAACCAGTAGAAGGGCAGAGGAAACATAACAAAAACGCCTTGAAAGCTTCCCTAAATAATGCAACATCCCCACTGTCACATGTGAATTGCTTGCCATAGAAGTAAGCTGGTCTCGTAGGGCCATGTAACCATTGTTTACTGCTGTAAAAAACCCACCTGATTCACTAAAGTCCTTTTTTGGAAATCTGTTTAATACATCCTCATCAGTGGTGTGACCCTTTCATCTTAGAACATAGAACAGTACAGCACAGTACAGGCCCTTCGGCCCATGATGTTGTGCCGAACCAAATTCTAAATTCTATGTCTGGTACTACCTCTTTCACTAACACCTGAAGAAGGAGTGAGGCTCCGAAAGCTTGTGTTTTCAAATGAACCTGTTGGACTATAACCTAGTGTTGTGTGATTTCTGATCTTGTCCACCCCAGTCCAACACCGGCACCTCCACATCCTAGAACACCCAAACTAGAAAAGCAGCATTCTAAGTGCCAATCACTTTGAATGTTTCTGAATGGAGCAGGTGGAGGCCAAGTGCAAGCCACAGAAAGAGTGCACAGATCCCAGAGCGTCCCATCCACCCATCTCATTAAACAGGTGCAGAGTCGTGATGCTTCAGAATTGTGCCCCCATTTTGTATTGTCTTTCAATATTCTTCCTGCCAAAGTGCATCACTTCACGCTTCTCTGCACTGAAACTCATTTTCCACTTATCTGCCCACTCCATCAAAGTATTTATGTCCTTTTGCAGTTCCACACTGTCATCGTCACAGTTTCCAATTTCTCCAAGTTTCATGTCATTTGTAAACTTTGAAATTGTTCACTGCACACCAAGATCTATATCATTAATATATATCAAGAAAGGGAGGGTTTCCAATACCAACTCCTGGAGAGCTCCAGAATAAACCATCCTCCAGCATGAAAAATATCCATTGACTGTTGCTCTTTGTTTCCTTTCACTCAGCTAATTTTGTATACATCTTGCTACTGAACCTTTTATTCAATGACCTATAATTTTCCTCATGTCTATTGTGTGGCACAGTATCAAATGCCTTCTGAAAGTCCATGTGCACTACATCAACAGCATTACCTTTTAGAAATCCATGCTGACTCTTCCTAAACAACCACCTTGTTTCCAAATGACTGTTCAGTCTATTCTGAATAATTGTCTCTAGAAGCTTCCCCAACACTGAAGTTAAACTGAATGGTCTGTATTTGCTGGACTTATCCTTACAATCTTTCTTGAACAGGGCTGTAATGTTTATCATTTTCCAGTCTTCTGGTAAGTGGCTATTGTGCTAATTAATATGCAAAAGCATTCCAAAAAAAATGATGAGGAATACAATTTTATTTTATGGCCCAATAATTGTCAATTCAGAGTAGTCACAGGAAATTGATCTGCAATCTACTGAAAACTTAGCAACCCTAAGCAGTGAAGCACTATAAAGAAATGGTTTATCTCTATGACAGTGGAAAACAGAACTTTGCCTCCCTGGAACCTGAATGTAACTTAGTTGTAAAGAGTTCTCTAATGAATTTGATATGCAAAGGAGATTTACTAAATGTCTACCAGGGATGAGGCACTTCAGTTAAATGGAGACACAAGATGGTTCTCCTTGGAGAAGAGAAGGTTGAAAGGATATTTGGTAGAGGTGTTCAAAATCGTAATGGAATTTTGACAGAATTTCTTCTATTTTACGCTTTCTGTTGGCAGAAGGTATAAGAAACAGGAATAGCCATTTCCTTTCCGTACGATCATGGCTGATGTTCAGACTCATCACTTTCCTGTTGAATTACCTTTTTCCCTTGATTCCCAGGGAGAGCTAATAAATGTCCATCTCAAATCTGAAGATTGTCAGTGACTGAACATCCACAACTCTAGTCTGTGCAAGAGAATTCTGAAGTTACTTCAACCCTATTGGAAACCCTGAATGTATTGAAGAACAAAGAACTGTACAGGAACAAAAACAAAGTTGCTGGAAAAGCTCAGCAGGTCCGGCA
Organism: Rhincodon typus; assembly: GCF_021869965.1. Taxonomy (NCBI): domain Eukaryota; kingdom Metazoa; phylum Chordata; class Chondrichthyes; order Orectolobiformes; family Rhincodontidae; genus Rhincodon; species Rhincodon typus. Next base: position 7,257,037 of record NC_063333.1, read on the forward strand.
GCATCTGTGAAGGAAAAAACAGAGTTAACATTTTGGGTCCAGTGACGCTTCCTCAGAACAGCATTTTTTACAGCATCCGCAGTTCTTTTGGTTTTTAAAGAACTGTACAGCACAGGAACAGGCCCTTTGACCCATCAAGACTGCCCTGACAATTGATGCGTTTCTAAATCAAAAACCTTTTGCCTCGACACCGTCCATGTCCCTCTATTCATTGTATATTTATGTGTCTGTCATGATGCCATTTAAACATTGCTATTGTATCTAACTCCACTACCACCTCTGACAGCACATTCTGGACAATCTGTAAAGAAAACTGCCTCTCACATCTTCTTTAAATGTATCTCCTTTTACCTTAAAAACCTATGTCCCCTGGGGAAAAGACTCTGATTATCCATTCTATCTGTGCCTTTTGTAATTCTGTAAACTTCGATCAGGTCGCCTCTCATCCTTTGCCATTCAAGTGTAAACAAACCAAGTTGGTCCAATCTCTCCTCACATCTAATACCCTTCAAACCAGGCAACATCGTGGTAAACCATTTCTGTACCCTCTCCAAAGCCTCCATAATCCTTCAGGAAGTGTGATGATCAGAACCGTGCACAATATTCCAAATGTGGCCTAACTAAAATTCAATAATAGCTTCAACATGACTTGCCAATTTTTACATTCTGTGCCCAAAGCAATGAAAGCAAACATATCATATGTCTTATAAAAACCGAAAGAACTGCGGATGCTGTAAATTAGGAACAAAAACAAAGCTGCTAGAGAAGCTCAGCAGGTCTGGCAGCATCTGTGAAGAAAAAATCAGAGTGAACATTTCAGGTCTGGTGACCCTTCCTCAGAACTGTTCTGAGGAAGGGTCACTGGACCCAAAACGTTAACTCTGATTTTTTCTTCACAGATACTGCCAGACCTGCTGAGCTTTTCCATCAAATTCTGTTTTTTGTTACTCTTCCACTGCTACTTGCTGTCTTCTAAGACTAAGCCAGTTTTGTATCCATTTTGTCAGCTCACCTTGGATCCCATGTGACTCACCAGCCATGAGGGACCTTGTCAAAGGCCTAGCTAAAGTCCATGTAGACAACATCCACTACCCTGCCCTCAATCAAGATTGGGAGGCATGACCTTTCTGCACAAAATCATGCTGCTTATTGCTAAGAGCCCCTATTTTTCCAAACGTGAGTAAATCTTCTCCGATAATTTCCCCACCACTGAATTAAGGCTCACCAGCCTGTAATTTTCTGGATTATCTCTGTTGCCCTCCTTAAACAAAGGAATAAGGTTGGCTTTCTTCAAGTCCTCTGGGACCTATCCTGTGACTAAAAAGGATACAAAGATTTCGTACAAGGCCCTAGCAATTTCCTTACTTGCCTGCCTCAGCCTTCTGGGATAGACCCAATCAGGTCCTGGGGACTTGTCTACGTTAATGCTTTTCAAAATATCCAACACCACTTCCTTTTTTATATTGACGTACCCTAGAATATTGACATAACCTTCCCAAGACTCAGCATCCACCATGCCCTTCTCCTTTGTGAACCCTGATCCAAAGTATTCGTTAAGGACCTCACCCACTTTCTGCGGCTCCATGCATAAATTCCCTCCTTTATCCTTGAATGCATCTACCCTTTCCCTAGCTAGCCTCTTGCTCATTATAGATGTATAAATGCCTGGGGATTTTCCTTAACCCTGTTTGCCAAAGACATTTCATAGCCCCTTTTAGCCTCCTACGTCCGTGTTTGAGTATTTTTTTTCCTCCTATATTTGTATTCTTCAAGGGCTCTATCTGTCTTCAGTTTTCTAAACCTTTATGTGTACCTCCTTTTTCTTTTTGACTAAGCTCTCAATTTTTCTTGTCACCCAAGGTTCCCAAATCCCACCATCCTTATCCTTCACTTTCACAGGAATATGTTGGTCCTGAACTCTAATTAACTGCCTTTAAAAGATTCCCACATCTAGATATATGTTTGCCCTCAAACAGCTGTCCCAAATCTATATTCCCCAATTCCTGTTTAATTTTTTGGTAGTTAGCCTTCCCCCAGTTTGGTGCTTTCACCCAACGACTCAAAGAGGGATTTAAATTATTCTGTCACCTTGAAGCAGTGACAATGATTTCATTTGCAGAGCCTCTTACTTTCATGTGCATGTTTGTTCCCTCAGTTTTGAGATATTTTGGAGACAATTGGCATCAATTCTGTTGAGTGATTTATCTGGATTCATAGGTTAATTGTTCAAGGATTTCCCATTGGTGTCATATTGACTTGTCTCTTTTTTCTCTTTGCAGGATTGCTACATTCTGGATCAAGGCGGTGCCACCATCTTTGTTTGGAAAGGGAAAGAGGCCAATAAAAACGAGAGACGGTCAGGGATGAACAGGGCCCTGGTAAGTCAAAGCACCCATTCAACTGGACTGTGTGGATGGTTGAAATTGGACTTGCCTGGGAGACTTAGGTGGAATTGGAGGAACCAGATATTGGGTATCGTCATATAGTGGATGAGATCGAGAAACCCAAAGATTGGAATGGGGCATATTATGGGAGAAGTTGGGGCACCAAATAATAGTTGGGGTGTATAATGGTTAGAATTGATAGAGCAGAATCTACTTTTAGTTTCATTCATGGAATGCAGGTGTTGCTTGCTAAGCTACCACTTATTTTAAGTTTCTAATAGCCCTTGACAAGGTGGTGCTAAGCTGCCTTTTTGAACAGCTGCAGTCTATGATATGTAGATACATCCGCAAACCTGTTAGGAAGGGAGTTCCTTGAGTCGGAAATATAATAGAAGAGATTGATGCAACAGAAGATTGGACCAGGCATATAACAGGCAGGATAAATTGCACTGGGCGAGATTGTATTTTGGTGGTACTATAACACGTACCTGATATTCACTTTCTATCAAAACGGAATGAACCAGGGGCGTAGGCTGCATATCGGATTACCAGTGAGATTCTGTTTTGTTTGTGTGTTGAACGCCAAATTCCGTTTAACTTGTTCAAAAAAAAGTGTTGCTGCCAGCTCTAATCTCCACTGCTGTGGACTCATTATAACCTCAGCTCAGCTTCCCTGTCCCTCTTCTGCTGGCAGATGACAACCACTCTTTCGACTATTGGGAGAGTGTGAGCTCAGATAGCAAATGTCAGTCCAGAAAGTGCCTATTCAGATGTGGCATTCCTTGGCACACTTTTTGGGGTCACGGTACTACAAGCTCGTACTGAGTACTGATACCTTAACCCTCAACTGTAAAGTACATAACTGGAGTCATATTCTCTTTCTGAATGACACTAGCGATCTGGCTAGGCTTCTATGACAATCTGGGAAATTGAATGGTCACCTCTAGCACATGCCTACAAATAACCAAAATTATTGAATTGAATTTAATTTTCTGCATTGCTCAGATTTGAGCTTGGAATCTCTGGGTTTCTGTTCAATGTGCTACACACTAGGCTGCCTAGTACCTTTCTTTACCCCACTCTACCCAGTCAAGGGGCAACCGAGTCACATCATGGCTCACATCAAAAAACTCCCCTGGGGATTGATTCTGGAATCATCTTGTTTGGTATGATTCAGCAAAAGCCTTAATTTCTATAACATTCATCGCAACTTCAAGACATCGCATGGCACTTTACAGCCATTGAAATAATTCTAAAGCATTTTTACTGTAATAATGTAGGAAATAAAGCAACCAAATTCCACATAGCAAATCCCACAAGCAGCAATGAGATTACAACCAAAAGATTTTTTTTCCAGTAATGTTGATTGAGGGATAAAGTTTGATCGTGACAACAGAGATCTCCTGTATCTCTTTTTGAAATAGCATCATGAGATCTCTTAGATGACACCTCCGTTTAATGTCTCAATTGGAAGCTGACAACTAATGACACTGTAGCACTCCATCAGTTCTGCACTGAATGGAGTGTCAGCTTGGATTATGTCCTCAAGCCTTTGGAGTGGGACTTGAGTACACAACCTGCCTCAGGCAAGAGTGATGTTAGGAAACACTCCTTCTCACAAGGCAAAATGGAAATTTGAAATCACCCCTCAGTTAGTTGTTTGAGGCTGTGGGAGGTGTGGATGGGCTAGGGTAGTAATTAAGTTCTTAAGGCAGAGAACTTGCTGGACAAGAATCAGAAATGATATGGTTGGGTATGTTCAGTACCATTTTTGCTGCAAACAGCCAACGCGTGCCCCTTCACCTTTTCACAACAAGCCATGTACTAGCAATACCCAACCAGCCTGTGCTTCGAAAGCTTGCATCACATGTTTAACACTTAATGTAATTCTGCAATTGGACAACATTTGCTTGATTATCCTAAATGTACAAGGAATTACACTATAATCCCCAGCCCAGCCTCCCTGTCCCTCTTCTGCTGGCAGGTAACATGCACTCCTTCAGCTGTTGGGAGCGAGCAAGTGTCAGTTCAGGACTGACAGAAGGTGCGGCCTTCTCCCTTGCACACCTTTCAGGGTCGAGGCAGCACAGGCTAGTACTGGTACCTTAATCCTCAACTTCAAAGTACAAAACTGGAGTCATATTCTCTTCCTGAATGACACTGGGGTTCTAGCTAGGCTTCTAAGAACAATGTGCGAAATTGAATGGTCAACTCCAGCACTTAGCTGCAGATGACCAGAAATGACTTATAATGTGATGCAAAGGTCTTGTTATTTGCAGACAGAAAGGGCAATTAGGAATGGGCAACAAATGCTAGGGGAGGCGGTGGCCTGGTGATCTTATTGCTGGACTGTTAATCCAGAGACGCAGGTAATGTCCCAGGGACGCAGGTTCAAATCCTGCCACGGCAGATAGTGGAATTTAAATCCAATAATAAAAACAATCAATAATGAAGAGTCTAATGATGACCATGAATCCATTATCGGTAAGACCCACCTGGCTCACTAATGTCCTTTAGGTTGGCAATAATGCTGGCCTGGCCAGTGATGCTCTCATCCCATCAATGAACAAATAAAACATCCTGTGAATGAAATTAGGTTGTATATGTGGGTGAAGGATGCTGAAAAAGGGAACAGTGCAAGAAAATGCAATTAGTCCTTTGTTTTGTGTGAAACTTAAACACTGTCATGGGCTAGGTAGACTGAATGGCCTGCTTCCATGTTCATACTAGTCATCTCATGGCCTTGCATGTAGCAGATAAAAACAGTCAATGATATTGTCATTGCTGAGTTCCCCACTATCAAGGGGTTACCATTAACAAGAAGTAGGCAGGGGCTGAATGGGCTGGGGCTATTTTCCCTGGACCATTGGAAGCTGAGGGGCAACCTTATAGGATTTTATAAAATCATAGGGGCATGGACAGGGTGAAAAGCCAAGACCTTTTCCCCAGGGTGGGGGAGTCCAGAACTAGAAGGCATAGGTTTAAGCTGAGAGGGGAAAGATTTAAAAGAGATCTAAGGGGCAACTTTTTCACCAAGAGGATGGTGCATGTATGAATGAGCTGTAAGAGGAGGTGGTGGAGGTTGGTACAATTACAACATTTAAAAGGCATATGGATGGGTATATGAATAGGAAGGGTTTGGAGGGATATGAGCCGAATGCTGACAAATGTGACTAGATTAATTTAGGACTTCTGGTCAGCATGAACATGTTGGACTGAAGGGTCTGTTTCTGTACCGTACATCTCTATGACTCTAAGTTAAACTGGACTAACCACATAAATACTATTGGCTACAAGACCACGTCAGAGGCTAGAAATCCTATAGTGAGTAACTCAGCTCCTGACTCCCGAAAGTTGGTCCACCGTCTACAACCTGCAGTGTGATATAATACTTCCCGCTTGCCTGATGAGTGCAGCTCTGACAACACTGAAGCTTAGCACTATCCAGGGCAATAAAGCCTGTCTGATCACAAACATTGACTTCCATCAACAACAATGTTCAGTAGCAGCAGTGTGTACCATCTATAAGATGCACCACGGAAATTTATCCGAGTTTCCTTGACAGCATCTCCCCCAAACTCTCAACCACTAACCCCTACAAGATCAAGGGCACAGAACACCACCAACTACAATTCCACTCTAGCCACTTACTGTTCAGACTTGGGAATATACTACTTTTCCTACAATATTGCTGGATCAAAATCCTGGAATTTTGACCCTAACAACATTGTAGATGTACCTACACTGAATGGAGATCTGCAGTTCAAGCAGGCAGCTAACCACCTCCTTCTCAAGGGCAGCTGGGGATGGGGAATAAATGCTGGCACAGGAAGTAACACCCACATCCCATGAATAAATAAACAAAAACCTCATTGTGTACTCAGACTCCATGAAACCTGAGAAACAATGTTCTGTAAAATCAAATGTATATCTTAGTAACATAGTGTTGCAGCATGCAAAGAGACCATTGAGCCCCCTGTATCTGTTCTAGCTCTTTGTTTAGTCACAAGGCACCTCAATCTAACAGGTAGATTTTTATTTGACAATATTCATCAAGGGATATTGATCAAGGCAGGTAAATGGAGTTGAACTACAGTCCGCCATGAATTGATTGAACAGGAGATTGATTTAAGAGGCTTAAGAACCTCATTCTGCTTAGATAAGAGGTGACAGGGCTGCCTTCAAGCCTGAGGGCCCAGAGACAGTTAGTTCACCAAAGGAAAAAACACTATTTTCCAATGTTCCGAATGATGACCAACTGATCCTTTCCACAGAAGTGGATACGCTTCATTTGGAAATGCAACAATGCTGTGACATGTTCTGATGAAGCCACTCCTTCATTTTCATTCCATCTTTCCATTCTCTCTCCTTCTAGGGATTCATAAAAGCCAAGAATTATCCAGCCAGTACTAATGTGGTGCTGCTGAATGATGGGGCTGAATCAGCCATGTTCAAACAGCTCTTCAAGAAATGGAATGTTAAATGGCAAACTCAGGGCTTGGGCAAAACCCATACAGTGGGCAAGATTGGTAAGTCTTCAGAAGTGTTGTTTAGCATTCTCCCTGCCTTATCTTCCACATTCTCCTACTCCTCCTCCTCTCCTGAATGTTAGATTTGTACTTCAGTAGTAGATCATTTGGTCCTTGTACTAGGTATTTTGAAAAGCCATCCAGTTAGTCCCCTCCTCTGTTCATTTTGTCTCCAATCTCTCCTTTTCTATCCTCCTTTAAGTAATTGTCTAATTCACTTTTTAAGATTACTGTTAAATCTGCTTCCACCACTCTTTCAGGCAGACCATTGTAAATTGCAAATACTTGTTGTGTCAAAGAAAGAAACCTCCTTGCTGGATTTTTTTTGTCAATTATGTTTAAAACTGTCATTTGATTGTTCATCAAAGTCGTATGGCATTGAAGGACGGCATTCAGCCCATTGATTCTATTCTGATGCTCTGCAGAGCAATCCTGTCACTGCCATATCCTCAGCTGGATTCCTGTAGCGCTGTACATTTGGGTAGGAAATACATGGGAGCACCAACATCCACACGTTCTCCTCCAAGCCACAAACCATGGTGACTTGGAACTATATTGTTGTTCCTCCATTAACGCTGGGTCAAAATCCTAGAACATCCTTCCTAACAGCACAGTGGGTTTCCTCAAACCCCAGGAACTGCAATGGTTCAAGAAGACAGCTCACCACCAATCCCATGAACGAATGAATGAAGAAAAGTTAATATTGTTCAAGTGCCCATTCAGTTTCCTTTGGAAATTGATTGTCTCCACTCATGTAGACAGCAGGTTGAAGTGTTCATTCTTCACCTGTGAGTGGACTGAGAAAGGAAGTGAGCATTATGCTGATAGGGTTAGATGACGGAGTGAGACCTCAGCCTAAAAACTAGCACGGACCTCATGGGCTGAATGATCTGTGCTATACGTTCTATGTAGAATAAAATGAGCCTCTCTATCGAGGTTCTTCCTTAAGGGTTTCATGCTCTGCGTAACCTCGTTACAGCTAAAGTGAAACAGACCAAGTTTGATGTGACTGTGTTGCACGCCAGGCCAGATCTCGCAGCTCAACACAGGATGGTGGATGATGCCTCTGGGAAAGTGGATGTAAGTGAAACTCCATTAACACTAAACGTTACCTCATGTCAGAGACAATTTTGTTCCAAATTATACCTTTAATTAGTGAGAAAAACCAATCAGAATATTCCTGCAGAGAGCAGGAGGATTATTCTACCCAGTGTATGAAGTGCTGGCACATGCACAATCTATTATATTAGTCTCACAATGCCTGCTGCATCCCTTTAGCCACTTCTGTGAAAAATAAGATTTTTGAATTATAAGTGCAGACTGCCACGCAGAAATATAATGTGCAGCAATAATAAAGACCTGGCTCACAGATAAACAGGATTGGGTATTAAATATTCCTGGATATGAGGTGTTCAGGAAAGACAGAGAAAGAAGGAAGGGAGGAGGGTTGTGATTTCAATTAAGGAGAATATAGCAGTTTTGGAGAGAGAGCGAGCATGTCCAAGAGGTGTCAGACAGATTTGATTTAGCTAGAGTTAAAGAACAAAGAACATGGGAAGACCACCACCTGCAAGTTTCTCTCCAACCCACTCACCATCCAGACTTGGAAATATATCATCATTCCTTTAGTGTCACCAGTCAAAATCCTGGAAACCCCTCCCTAATGGCCTTGTGGTGTATCAATGCCAACTAGACTGCAGTCATTCAAGAAGGCAGCTCATCACCACCTTCTCAAGGGCAACTACTGATGAGCAAAAAAAGCTGGGCCAGTCAGCAATTCCCACATCCGGTGGATGAATTTTTTAAAAATGGTACAATTACATTGCTCAATATAGTCCATAGGCCACCAACTAGTCCATCAGATCTCCTCTTAATCTTCTGCACTCTAAGTTCCAGCTTCTCCAATCTGTCCATGTAACTGAAGTCTTCCTGTAATAAATCTCTCAATTTTTAAAAAGCAATTGTTGATAGTTTCATACTCACCATCACCTGGAAATAGCTTTTAATTCCAGATTTCATTAACTGAATTTAAATGCCACCAGCATTCTGTGAATTTTCATCTAGGTACCTGAAGTATTAAATAATCCGGGACATTAACATTTCACCTCCATCTCCATTGCTGTAAATTGTTGTAGAGTGGCTGAAATTGCCAAATGTACTGAATGAAATTGAACAAAAATGGATGTATATGAAGTGACAGCTGATGTATTATTTTCTCTGGATCAGGTGTGGAGAATCGAAGGTAATGAACCTGTTCCAGTGGATCCCAAAACCTATGGCCACTTCTATGGGGGAGACTGCTACTTGGTGCTATACACATACATGAAAAACAACAAGCCTGCTTACATTATCTACATGTGGCAGGTAGGAGCCACACTTTGAGAATGGCTTCATCCTGTGGTGTATTTTGGGTTTTACATGTTTTCTTTTTCAAAAATAAATTACTTTAAAATTACTCCTTGATCTCTTTAAGATCAGTAATTTGCTGTACTTTTACTATTGTAATTGTAAATGAGTTCATCACATCAAAATAAGCAATTTTAATCATCGAGCCCAGACAGACAGCTGTGATTTAAAAGGAGTTTGAAAAAATATGCAGATGATTTTGCTAGTTATATTGGGCTGCAGTAGTCAGTTTCATCAATAAAGAAGTTACATTGAAAAGCTTCTAAAAATATGAGCCTTCTCGATGCCTAAGGTTCCACTTAATTTTTGGAGCCTCCTCGACACCCTGCAAATTGGTGTTATAGCAACAAATCCCATCGACAATCAGTTAGCAAGTGGTGTGGTCAGGTCTGTGGGCATGACCTGTTTCTTGTACAATGGTTTTTAAACACAGTGTATTCCAGCAAATTTTCATTGATTGGCTCCTGGATGAGAGGAACATGGGAACAAAAGTAGGCCATTCAGCCTGTCGACCCTGCTGCATCATTTATTACAATCGTGGCTGATCAAACACTTAAATACCTTCTATCCACACTATCCCCCTAGCCCTTGATGCCATTGCTCATCAGAAATCGATCAGTCTCTACATTAGTACACTCAAAGTCTCAACTTCCACAGCCCTCTGTGGTAGAGAATTCCAAAGATCACAATGCGTTGAGTTAAAAGAAAATTGCACCTTGGATCTAATGGTTATTCCCTTTTATTTTTAACTAATGCTCCCTGGTTATTGACTCCCCTACTAGGAAACATCTTGGATGCATTTACCCTGTCTATCCTGTTCAAGGATTTTGTAATCATTAATGAGATCACCTCTCATTCCTCACAACTCTGGAAAATACAGGCCCAGTTTACCCAATCTCTCTTCATCGGACAGCCCACCATCATGGGTACAAGTCTGGTAAACCGTTGTTGCACTGTTTCTACGGCAGTAATAGGTAAGAGGTAAGGAGATCACAACTGCACACCTGGTGCTGTTGAAAAAAGCTCCATACAATTCAAACAAAGTTGCCAGAAAAGCTCAACAGGCCTGGCAGCATCTGTGAAGGTAAAAACAGAGTTAACGTTTCGGGTCCAGTGACCCTTCCTCAGAACTGATGGCTGCTGGGAAAACGTCAGTTTATAAACTGACGTTTTCCCAGCCACCATCAGTTCTGAAGAAAGGTCACCGGACCTGAAACATTAGCTCTGTTTTCTCCTTCACAGATGCTGCCAGATCTGCTGAGCTTTTCCAGCAACTTTGTTTTTGTTCCTGATTTACAACATCCGCAGTTCTTTTTGTTTTTATCCATACAATTCAAACTAGGCTTCACTACTCCTGTACTCAAATCCTCTTGCACTAAAGGCTAGCATTCCATTAGCTTTCCTTCGACTGTATGTTAGCCTTCAATAACATATCAACAAGGACACCCAGGTCCTTAGTTTGGGAGCATTGTTCTATGATTAAGAGGCAATTGGGTCAAAATATTTCAGGGTCTAGAAGAAGAAAGAGAGGTGATTTCATTGAAACACATAGGATTCTGATGGGATTGATGAGGTTGTTGCTGAGAGGATGGTTCCCTTCATGGGGAATCTAGAATGAGGGGGCAAATGACTCTGTATAAAGGGTCTCCCACTTAATGTGGAGTTGGTAGGTTCTTCTCACAGACAATCATTAATCTCTGGAATTCTCTGTGAAGGGCTGTGAAGGCTGAGGTATTGAATATGTTCACAACTGAGGTAGATAAGAGTTTTGATCTACAAGGAAATCGTGGGTTATGGGGACAAGTAGGACAGGGGAATTAAGTCCAAGATCAGATCAGCCATGACCTTATTGGATGGTGGACCAGGTTTGAGGGGCTGAATAAATTCTTCCTATTATTCATGTTCTTGCATCAGTACCAGCTTTTCCAAAAAGCTTTCAATTTGACTTGCTTTCTCGTCCTTGGCCTATTTCTATTTCAGTTATTTATCCAATTCATTTTTAAAGGTTGTTATTGAATCTGCTCCCACCAGTCTTCCAGGCAGCTCCAAAATCATAATTGTTTAAATTAAAATTCTTCTTATTTAATTAGAACATAGAACATTACAGCGCAGTACAGGCCCTTCGACCCTCGAAGTTGCGCCGACCTGTGAAACCAATCTGAAGCCCATCTAACCGAAACTATTCCATTATCATCCATATGTTTATCCAATGACCATTTAAATGCCCTTAAAGTTGGCGAGTCTACTACTTTTGTAGGCAGGGCATTCCATGCCCTTGCTACTCTGAGTAAAGAACCTACCTCTGACATCTGTCCTATATCTATCACCCCTCAATTTAAAGCTATGTCCCCTCATGCCAGCCATCACCATCCGAGGAAAAAGGCTCCCACCGTCCACCCTATCTAATCCTCTGATCATCTTGTATGTCTCTATTAAGTCACCTCTTAACCTTCTTCTCTCTAACGAAAACAGCCTCAAGTCCCTCAGCCTTTCCTCATAAGACCTTCCCTCCATACCAGGCAACATCCTGGTGAATCTCCTCTGCACCCTTTCCAATGCTTCCACATCCTTCCTATATTGCGGTGACCAGAACTGTACGCAATACTCCAAGTGCGGCCACACCAGAGTTTTGTACAGCTGCAACATGACCTCATGGCTCCAAAACTCAATCCCTCTACCAATAAAACCTAACACACCGTACGCCTTCTTAACAACCCTATCAACCTGGGTGGCAACTTTCAGTGATCTATGCACATGGACACCGAGATCTCTCTGCTCATCCACACTACCAAGAATCTTACCATTAGCCCAGTACTCTGTATTTCTGTTACTCCTTCCAAAGTGAATCACCTCACGCTTTTCCACATTAAACTCCATTTGCCACCTCTCAGCCCAGCTCTGCAGCTTATCTATGTCCCTCTGTAACCTGCGACATCCTTCCGCTCTATCCACAACTCCACCGACTTTGGTGTCATCCGCAAATTTACTAACCCATCCTTCATCCAGGTCATTTATAAAAATGACAAACAGCAGTGGCCCCAAAACAGATCCTGGTGGTACACGACTAGTAACTGAACTCCAGGATGAGCATTTCCCATCAACCACCACCCTCTGTCGTCTTACAGTTAGCCAATTTCTGATCCAAACCGTTAAATCACCCTCAATCCCATGCCTCCGTATTTTCTGCAATAGCCTACCGTGGGGAAACTTATCAAACGCTTTACTGAAATCCATATACACCACATCAACCGCTTTACCCTCATCCACCTGTTTGGTCACCTTCTCGAAGAACTCAATAAGGTTTGTGAGGCACGACCTACCCTTCACAAAACCGTGTTGACTATCCCTAATCAAATTATTCCTTTCTAGATGATTATAAGTCCTATCTCTTATAATCCTTTCCAACACTTTACCCACAACCGAAGTAAGGCTCACTCACTGGTCTATAATTACCAGGGTTGTCTCTACTCCCCTTCTTGAACAAGGGGAGAACATTTGCTAATCTCCAGTCTTCTGGCACTATTCCTGTAGACAATGACGACATAAAGATCAAAGCCAAAGGCTCTGCAATCTCCTCCCTAGCTTCCCAGAGAATCCTAGGATAAATCCCATCCGGCCCAGGGGACTTATCTATTTTCACACCTTCCAGAATTGCTAACACCTCCTCCTTATGAACCTCAATCCCGTCTAGTCTAATAGCCTGTATCTCAGTATTCTCCTCGACAACATTTGTCTTTTTCCTGTGTGAATACTGACGAAAAATATTCATTTAGCACCTCTCCTATCTCTTCGGACTCCACGCACAACTTCCCACTACTGTCCTTGACTGGCCCTAATCTTACTGTAGTCATTCTTTTGTTCCTGACATACCTATAGAAAGTTTTAGGGTTTTCCTTGATCCTACCTGCTAAAGACTTCTCATGTCCCCTCCTGGCTCTTCTTAGCTCTCTCTTTAGGTCCTTCCTGGCTAACTTGTAACTCTCAAGCGCCCTAACTGAGCCTTCACGCCTCATCTCTACATAAGCCTCCTTCCTCTTGACAAGAGATTCAACTTCTTTAGTAAACCACGGTTCCCTCGCGTGACCACTTCCTCCCTGCCTGACAGGTACATACTTCTCAAGGACACGCAGTAGCTTTTCCTTGAACAAGCTCCACATTTCAATTGTGCCCAGCCCCTGCAGTTTTCTTCTCCATCCTATGCATCCTAAATCTTGCCTAATCGCCTCGTAATTGCCTTTCCCCCAGCTATAACTCTTGCCCTGCGGTATATACCTATCCCTTTCCATCGCTAAAGTAAACGTAACCGAATTGTGGTCACTATCACCAAAGTGCTCACCTACCTCCAAATCTAACACCTGGCCTGGTTCATTACCCAGTACCAAATCCAATGTGACCTCGCCTCTTGTTGGCCTATCTACATACTGTGTCCGGAAACCCTCCTGCACACATTGGACAAAAACTGACCCATCTAAAGTACTCGAACAAAGCATTTCCAGTCAATATTTGGAAAGTTAAAGTCTCCCATAACAACTACCCTGTTACTTTCGCTCCTATCCAGAATCATCTTTGCAATCCTTTCCTCTACATCTCTGGAACTTTTCGGAGGCCTATAGAAAACTCCCAACAGGGTGACCTCTCCTTTCCTGTTTCTAACCTCAGCCCATACTACCTCAGTAGACGAGTCCTCATCAAACGTCCTTTCTGCCACCATAATACTGTCCTTGACTAACAATGCCACACCTCCCCCTCTTTTGCCACTTTCCCTGATCTTGCTGAAACATCTAAACCCCGGAACCTGCAACAACCATTCCTGTCCCTGCTCTATCCATGTCTCCGAAATGGCCACAACATCAAAGTCCCTGGTACCAACCCATGCTGCAAGTTCACCCACCTTATTCCGGATGCTCCTGGCATTGAAGTAGACACACTTCAAACCACCTTCCTGCCTGCCGGTACACTCCTGCGACCTTGAAACCTTATTCATGACCTCACTACTCTCAACCTCCTGTACACTGGAGCTACAATTCAGGTTCCCATCCCCCTGCTGAATTAGTTTAAACCCTCCCGAAGAGCATTAGCAAATCTTCCCCCTCCAGGATATTGGTACCCCTCTGGTTCAGGTGTAGACCATCCCGTTTGTAGAGGTCCCACCTGCCCCAGAATGAGCCCCAATTATCCAGGTATCTGAATCCCTCTCTCCTGCACCATCCCTGTAGCCACGTGTTCAACTGCTCTCTCTCCCTATTCCTCGCCTCGCTAGCACGTGACACGGGTAACAAACCAGAGATAACAACTCTGTTTGTTCTAGCTCTAAGCTTCCACCCTAGCTCCTTGAATTTCTGCCTTACATCCCCATCCCTTTTCCTACCTATGTCGTTGGTGCCTATGTGGACCACGACTTGGGGCTGCTCCCCCTCCCCCTTAAGGATCCCGAAAACACGATCCGAGACATCACGGACCCTGGCACCTGGGAGGCAACACACCAACCGCGAGTCTCTCTTAATGGCTCAAAAATTGATCAAAGTACTTCATTATTTTGAAAACCTCTATTAATAACCTTCTGTGCTCAAAGATGGGCCTGCGTAATTTCTCCAGCATTAGTTTTCCCAACCAACTGAAGACCCTCATGTATGGTTTCATTCTAGTTCAATTTCTCTGCACCCTCTCCATGGCCTTGACACCTTTCCCAAGGCTTTGGGCTATGGACTAGAGTAACATTCTGAATTTTTGTTCATTCAGGGATTGCACGCTAGCCGGGACGAGATCACTGCTTCTGCCTATCAAGCTGTCAGTTTGGATGACAGATACAATGGTGAGGCAGTTCAGGTGCGGATGACTATGGGCAAGGAGCCTCGACACTTCCTGGCCATCTTTAAGGGAAAACTCATTGTTTATGAGGTGAGCCGATCAGCTTTTTGCTATCTGTGTCACAGCCTTAATTTGGATTTCAGTTGCTGCTATAGATTGTACTGAAACCATAGAGACAGCATTGAGAGCTTGTGGATTCTGCTTACTGTGAAGGCTGGGTGTCAGGATTTCAGTCCTGCACTGTAGAGGCTGCTGTCTAAGGCTAGAATCTCCCTACTTGAGTCTGCTGCATCTTCGTCCCCGTCGTATCTAAGAGTGACTATTGTCTGACCATCCAATGAAATCTTCTATTTATGTACTGATGTACAGAATACGGATGTCTGCATTAATCTCTCTAGTACAGTTGTTCCAGTCCTCTCTTAGTCTGATAGGAAGTTACTACTGATAGGAAGACCCAAAGTCTTCCTCAGGTTGCTGGTGACTAATTGAGCCGTTATGCCAGTGGTGGATGGTAGTGATAGTTCATGTCTCGAGCAACAAATAATTGGCACTGAATTGGCCTTTTCTTTCTATCCTTGTCTGACAACCTCAGGGTGGAACAGGGCGTGAAGGAATGAAGGAAGAACCACCAGTCCGACTCTTTCAAGTCCGCGGCACAGACGAAGTGAACACCAAAGCCACCGAGGTGCCTGCCCGCGCTTCCTCGCTCAACTCCAATGACATCTTTGTCCTCAAGACAGAGCAGACCACCTACTTGTGGTGTGGAAAGGTAAGCAATCTGTGGCTAGCTAAGTGAAGGGCACAGGGTGTGAAGGGTACAGGGCATGAAGGGAGTAAAGAAGTACAAAAAAGAGGAAGTGTGATAGAAAATCCAGCTCAATCTTATTAAATGGGGGAGCAAATACAAAGGGCAAAATGGTATATACCTCCTGTTTCTCATGTTCTTTTCCCATGTGTACATAATTTAGGATAAGCTAAGTCCCATTTAGGGCAGAATGTTCTGCTTAGGGCTGTGGAAGCAGACTCAGCAATACCTTTCAAAGGAAAATTGGATAAATACTTCAAGGAAAATGCAGGGATGAAAGGAAAGAATGGGATAGTTTACTAATTTTTGAAAGAGGCAGTTCAAACTCACTAGGCCAAGTGCTGTCCTTTGCTTTATTTAATTTATTCATGGGATACGGGTGTACTGGCTGGGCCAACATTAATTACCTATCCCTAATTGTCCTAAAGAAAGTGCTGGTGAACTGCCTTCTTGAACTACTACAGACCATAGAGTGTAGGTGGACCCACAATGACTTTAAGGAGGGAACTCCAGGTTTCTGGTGCAGTGACAGTGAAGGCATGGTGATATATTTCCAAGTCAGGTGGTGGTGTTCCCATGTATCTGTTGTCCCTGTGCTTCTAGATTGTAGAGGTCATGGTTTGGAAGGTGCTTTCTAAGGAGCTTTGATGTACTGGCTTGTGATTTTTCTTAAGTTAAAAATGTTCAACAACATTTCTGGGCTTCGATAGGAATTGAGAATGATAGCTAAAGTTAATAGCACATATACTTGGAGCCCTAATATGACACCCAGGAAAGAATTCACAGGCTGTATTTAACGTGTTCCCATCACAGGTTAAATAAAGGGTGAGCCCAGCAGATATTTACAACATTGAAAAGGGCATTAATTATCTTAAACATGGTGTTCAGCCTCCATTATAACCGTAAGTCCCACCTCTGAGAGCTTCTGGCAGTTGTGTGATCCCAACAGTGTCATTGGGAGTGGAGGCCGTTCCTAGAATTGCAACAGTCCCCAGCTCTGAGGAGCCAGCTCCAGAGTTGGGGTGATCTGTATCTCGCGGTGGGGTCAGTTGTCACCAGAACCAGGATGCAAGGAAATTTTGGGTCTGGGAAAGACAGACCCTCTCATTGAGGAGCCAGTGCCTAAACCCAGCTTCCTCTAGCATTCTCTACACTCCTCTGGCTCGCTCTCTCGCTCTGGCTTGCTCTCTCTTTCCCAAACTCTTTCATCCCCTCTCGTGCGCTCTTTCAGTCCCTCTCGCATGCTTTCTCTCTCTCTGTCTCTCTATATGTCTCTCCACCACCCCCGACATTGCCAAAAACCCAGTCTCCCAGCTCCACCGTTCCTTGCAGTAAACATTCCCCCAACAATTTAACCAGCAATGGCAGAGGCCTTTAAGTGGTCATTAATTGGCTACTTAAGGACCTCAAGGGATCCTGAAGTGGGCAGGTCTGCAGACCCCTCACCCACACCCCCCATAAAATTGAAACAAAGGCTGGCAGGGAAAATAAATCTTATAGGCCCTCCCGTTCAGCTGCTAATGGGAGGGCAGTTATAAATTCTATTCGTGTTACATGCTATGAGCTCTGAGGGAATATATAGTCAGGTCTGGCCAAATTCTGAGGTTATGGTTTATCTAATGTATAACAAGGCAAATTGAAGCCTCCGTGGGCATCTGAGGTAACGAGGGAACTGACGACAACTAAAGAGAAATTTAAAATCAAAGTTTTATAACTGGAAGCCAGTGGAGGCCAGTGAACACTGGGGTGTTGTATGAATAGGACTTAGTGTGAGTTAGGAACTGGAGAGCAGTGTTTTCAATGAGTTGAGTTTTACTGAAGAGCTATCTTTTTTTTTGGCCGGTTGTTCCAGGGCTGCAGCGGCGATGAGCGGGAGATGGCCAAATCAGTGGCTAACAACCTGTCAAAGCGAGAGAAGCAAACGGTTCTGGAGGCTCAGGAACCTGCAGATTTCTGGGCAGCACTGGGAGGGAGAGGGCGTTATGCAAGCGACAGTAGGTAAGAACCACCCAGACAAGATCAAACGCAGGGATAGCTGTCTATAATTGTATGACATTGTCTCAAAATTAATGAATAAGCAGTTACAATTACAGCCACCTATTGGCTTAGTGACTTATTAGGAAATGGATTTTGTGATACCTTATTTGCAAGCTCTCAATTGATCAGTGTTGGTCAGCAATGCCTCTCTTTCAGTTTCTCTCGCTCACTCTAGTTCTCTAGACCTCATTCTGTGTTGATCAGTGATGACTGTCTCTCAATGTCACTGGTCTGTGATTACTGTCTTTCAATCACTGTTGCTTTCTGGATCTCTCCCTGTGTTGGTCAGTCATAACTCTTTATGTGAATCCAAGGTTTCAGGAGGAAGAATGTGATTATGACCCTCGCCTCTTTGAATGCTCCAATCAGACTGGCCGATTCATCATGTCTGAAATTTATGACTTCACTCAAGAGGACCTTGATGAAGATGATGTCATGTTGTTGGACACTTGGGAAGAGGTACAGACAGTTTTAGAAATTATTCACTATCATTACAGACTTGGCTAGCTCAGTTGGCTGGGTGCCTGGCTTGCATATCTTGCTGAGGTTACCATGAAGGGCTCTCCTCACCTTCTACCCCTCACCTGAGGTGTGGTGACCCTCAGGTTAAAGCACCACCAGCTGTCTGTCTCTCTAAAGGTATTTACCTTTACTGACTACATCAGTTCCACAGAACCTCAGAAAACAGTGCATTGCCCAAAACCTTTTGTCCATTAACCCATGGCCAGTACCTTTTTACATGTGTTGAAGAATGTGATTCTCTCCTCTACCACTTCACTTGAAGATGACAACTCATTTCAAGAGTCTTCTTCATAGGTCTAGGACCTTCCCTACACCAAGATAGTGAAATTTAGTGGGAACATTGATCTTTCAGTCAAATGTGGAGCTGTCTGATCTACACAGGATCATTACACAGTAATCCTGAGCTGGAACCCTGACTGACTGATATCATCTCTATATAAGGGCTTCTGGTGGGAAGACAATGGTTTTGTGGTAATGCCTTTAGACTAGTAATTTAGAGACTTCACTTAATACTGTGAGGACATGGATTCAAATCCCACTATGGCAGCTAGTGGATTTAAATTCAATAAATAAATTTGGATTATAATACTAATCTCAGACTCCTCACATCAACAGTGGTGACGTGATGCCAATTGTAAATATATAGAGAAAGAAATCCTTCAACAACATTGCTGTGGGACTGGAGTCACATGTAGGCCAGACTTGGTAAGGACAGCAAATCGCCATCCCTAAAGAACATTAGTGAGTCGGATGGGTTTTTATGAAATTATGTTCATGGTCACCAACACTTAAGAGTAGCTTAATGAACTCACATCCTCAGATTGATCGGAGCCTCTAGATTACTACCCAGTGGTTTATTCTCCCTGTACTACCATATAGATATTAGCTCATTTGCCATTCCTTTCTCCCTAATGAGTTTTCATTCTTCCGTGTAAATTCATCTCTGCTTTTTGTCTGAATCACTCCATGAGGTAGCAAATTCCTCGTTTGTTCTCTGAATTACAAAATTTCTCCTGAATTGCCTGTTAGATTTACTAGTCACTCCCTTTATTTGTGATCTAGAGTTCTGGTCTCCCCCACAAATAGAAATATTTCCTCCATGCTTTCTGGATGGCACCCTGTTGTAAAAGTGGAAACCTCTATTAGATCACCCCCACACATCTGCAAGAAAAGGGTGCCACTTCCTCTGCCAGTGACTGACTACAGCGCTAATACCTAAGGACTTAAGAAACAGGAGCAAGGGTAGACTGTATGACCCTTCAAACCTGTTCCACCATTCATTAAAGTCATGGCTGATCTTTACATCAACACCTATTGCTCAAGAATTTTTTAATCTCCATCTTGAATATATTCAGTGGTTCAACTACCACTTGCTCTCTGGTATAAGAATTCCAGAGATTCGTGAGCCTCTGTGTGCCTTATGGTCTAATAAATTTCTATTCATCTCAGCCCTAATGGGAACATCATAAGGGGAGATGATGGTCTTGGTGGTATTAGTACTGGAGTCAATGATCCACAGAGCAAAGCAAATGCATGCACAATTAATTAAGATTAATTAATTGAAACCTTGTCTCGGTGATGATGGCAACTATTATCCATTGTTGTAAAAATCCATCTGGTTCATTAACGGCATTTAGGGAAGGAAATCTGCCAAACATACGCAGTCGAGCCCACAAGTGATTGCCGATGTACAGCAACATGGTTGACTCTTAACTATCTTCTGAAATAGTCCTAGCAAGGCACTGGTTTCAAAGGTAATTAGGAAAGGGCAATAAATGTTGGTCTTGTCTATGACACCCATATTCCAGGAAAGAGTTTAAAACAAACTGGCCAACTTTTATCCTAAGTCTTTGTCCCTTGTGACTCAATTCTCTAGGTGGGGTGTGGGTTCCTCTCAGACCTGAAACGTGAACTCTGATGTTTTTCTTCACAGATGCTGCCAGACCTGCTGAGCTTTTCCAGCAACTTCTGTTTTGTTCCCCTCAGCATCTGTCCTGTCAATTTGTACAAGAATTTTAAGGGTCTCTGTGAGATCACCTTACATTTTTCTAATTTTCAGACTCACCCAATCAACTTGATCTCTCTACATGGCATAGCTCTGTCATCCTCAGAATTGATCCATTATACTGTCTCTAATTTCAGGTCCCATGATGGAAGCTGCCGACTTCACCACAGACTTATAAAGGGCAGCCTTCCCCCACCCCTGCAATCCTTGGTGGTATGTTAAAGTCTGACAGTTTAAAATTTTTAATGGACCAGACCAGACTCCCTCAAAATACTTTAGGAAGGTAGCCTAGACTTTAACTTTTCCTTATTTTTAAAGGCAAATGTAAAGTGTCTGCAATACCACTGGTCAAACTGCTTAACTATGTTAAGCAAAACATAATTTATATAAACACTGCAGTTAAAACACAAGCAATGAAGGAGGAATTTAAAATAACTTAACTCTATTGGAACATTAACAGAATAACAGATACAGTAACTATTATTAATTAACTGTTCCAATATAGTAACATTCCATAAACACACTTCTTGGCAAAAAAGGAAAACTAAAACTCAGATTCTACCATCCAGAAGGAAAAAGCATCAAGAGAAAATTCAGAGAGAGCAGCAGCCAGGACACATGCACTGAAGCTTCCAACTCTGTTGAGACCCCAGTAGCTTCTGATGCTACCCAGAAATCCTGATCTGGAAGATGTGACCACACCCATTCAGGCAGCATTAAAAAAGAAAATCCAAGGTCTCTCAAGCTGTTTAGTCAAGTGGTCTTCAGTAGCCAGCTTTTCACTCTCGTTCAAACTCTCTCTCAACAGAAACCAGGCCAAAATAAGCTCTTAAAGCTACAGCATTGTCACGACTTAACTTTATCTTTTTATGGTGTTGTCTGTTTTGTAGCTGTTCCTGTGGATCGGCCGGTCAGCCAATGAGTATGAGAAGAAACAGGCTGAGATGATGGCACTAGAGTACCTTCAGACTCACCCAGCTGATCGGGACCTGGATACATCCATCATCACCGTGAAGCAAGGCTGCGAACCCTTGACCTTCACTGGGTGGTTCAATGCCTGGGATTCGCATAAATGGAGCGTGAGTCAAGCATCTCTTACAGAGAGCCACTTGTTGTGTAACCTTTGAATTTTGAGCACCATTGACTGAAAATAAATCCTTCTTCCCCTCTTTTTGTAAAGGCATTCGTCCCAGATCATTCAGTCTGCGGACAGTAGGAGACCAATTGCATCCTGAAAGATGCATATCGGGACCCTTTTGGATGACTGATCCACTGACTCTGCAGGAATTGCCTAGGAAGTTTAAACTTCCAAAGGGAAATGACCCAGCATTTGGGACTGTCTTTAAAAAAAGTCTCTGACTCTTGAGTTTGAAAAGTTCCAACTCACTTACCTCAATGGTTAGCCAGGAAAAGTTAGAGAAATTAAAAACTGTTCTAACTGGCTCACTATAAAACTGCCCCACTGACTGAACACCAATTCCCACCCCCAGTCCCTCACAGTGATGCCCCTCCCAAGCAGCTGACCCAACCTGATCCCAGTCATATGACTTCTCTCTAACCTAAAGTCCCAGACAACCACTTCCCACTCTCTCCTCTCACTCCTTGCCTCCTCTCCCTTTCAAAGTGCTTTTGGAGCCCACAAACTCTAAAATATGATGTTTAGTATTTATAAGGGTTTAGTCTACAGCACAGATCAGATACATTCCATGTTTCCTAAGGGGCCCAAATTGGAAGTCCAAGAGAAATACAGAATCTGGGGGAAGGACAAGAAGAAAGAAGCCGAGTGACAATCTGACTCCTCGAGCATTGACCAAGTATTTCCTATCACCTTCACTCTATTCAGTGCCCTCCAATAGTAAAACGATGAATTAATTGTTAATTTTTCTTTAGGATGTTAAGGCTTATTTATCTGCCTTTCCCCTGAAGGCCCTGTCTTATATTCATGACACAGAAGGAAGCCATTCAGCTCATCATGTCTGTGCTGGCTCTTTCAAAAAGCTACCCGATTAGTCCAATTTCCTTGTCATTTGCCTTTGACCCTGTAAAATTCTGTGCTTAAAATATTTTTTGTGAGTTACTTTTTAAGCCCTCCCACTAACATTTTCAGGCAGAGCATTTCATTCATGAGATGTGGGTGTTTACTGGCCAGGGCAGCATTTATTGCCCATCCCTAGTTGCCCTTGAGAAGGTGGTGGTGAGCTGTCTTCTCGAACTGCTGGAGTCCACATAGTGTAGGTTGACCCACAATGCTGTTAGGGAGGGAATTCCAGGATTTTGACCAAACTGCCAAGCCACTGTTAGTCGTGGACAATGAAATTCCCCACCCAGAATACAATTTGCACCTTTGCCACCCTCAGTGCCTCCTCTAAGTGTTGTTCATCTCAAGGAATACTGACTCATCAGTGAGGAAGGACAGTACATGGTAATCAGCAGGAGGTTTCCATGATTAACCTGAAGTTGTGAGACTTCATTAGGTTTGGAATCAATGTTGAGGACTCCCAGGGCAACTCCCTCCTGACTGTATACCACTATGCTGCCACCTCTAATGGCTCTGAACTGCTGGTGGGACAGGACATATCCAGGGGTGGGTGATGGTGGTATCTGGGACATTTGTCTTTATGATATGATTCCATGACTATGACTGTGACAGGTTGTTGCTTAACTAATCTGTGAGACAGCTCTCCCAATTTTGGAACTAGGCCCCAGATGTTAGTAAGGAGGACTTTGCAGGTTCGACAAGGCTGTTTCTGCCATTGTTTGTTTTTATCTCATGCATAGGTCGATGCCAGATGGTCTGTCCAGGTTTATTTCTTTGTTGAGACTTTGTAGCAATTGTTACAATGGCTTGCTAGGCCTTCCATCAGACAAAATATACAGAAGCTTAAACACACGCACCAACAAGTTCGAGAACAGCTTCTTCCTTGCCTTTATTAGACTGGTGAATGGACCTCTCTAACTTCAAATAATGTTGATCTTGCTAATGCTGATCTTGCTTTGTGCACCTCCTGTGCAGCCATAACCTGTATGTTTCACTGTGCCTAAGCACCCGATAATCTGTATGTCCTTGTTTGTTATGATCTGCTTGCACTGCTTGCAAAACAAAGCTTTTCATTGTACTTAGGTACATGTGACTACAATAAATCAAATCAAATCAAAGTTGAGAGTCAACCACATTTCTGTGGTCTGGAGTTACATGCAGGCCAGACCGATGTGAAGGACGTTCGGGAGCCAGATGGGTTTTTCCGACAATTGACACTGGTTTCATGGTCATCAATAGGTTCTTATCTCCAGAATTTTTTAAATTGAATTCAAATTCCACCATCTGCCACGATGCATTCGAACTCAGGACCCCAGAATACTGGCTGTATTAATAGTCCAATGATGATACTGCCAGGCTATTGCCTTCCCTACAAGTCTCTGCTAGTCTCTGCTCCGAAAGGAATGATCCCTTTTTGTATGACATCATCACATATTTGGATATCTCCCTGCCCCACTACGATTCCAGTAAGTTCTCCTCTGTGTTCTCTCAAAGTCCTTCTCAGGTGCCATCCTTCCTAAAGCAGTGCATCAAAATGGATGTTATCCTCCAGTCAGGGCCTAAAACATTGGTTAAGACAGGCTCAACAGAACTTCCTTGCTGCTGTGCTGTATTTTCGTCTATAAATTCCAGGAGCCCACAGTTTTGTTATCAGCCTTGTCAGGGTGTCCTGCTACCTTAAATGCCTCATCTACAAACACAGTGAATATCCTTTATTGTCACATGTACTCCATCGTAGACGTACAGTGAAAAGCTTTTACAATGTCCGCCTCATATGGGTACAAATGCATCCCTGGCTTCTGCTGGTGTAACTTATTGAGCCATTGTCCCTCCTCATTCTTCCTTCCCCAGTGTATCATTTCACACATCAGTGTACAGATATTGCCTTATTGTTATTATTGTAACTGGAGTTTGATCTCTGAGTCTGAGTGCGGTGTTGATGAGCTATTCAACATTGAAGCATACCTCTTGCCCCGTCTGTAGGTGAGAAAGTGAGCAGGCTTCTTACACCCCAAGAGAGATAGCAAGAGCTGCAGATGCTGGAGTCAGAGATCCCGACCTGAAACGTCAACTTTCCCGCTCCTCTGATGCTGCCTGGCCTATATTCCTCCAGCTCCACACTTTATTATTTCTTACACCCCAAACCTGGTTTTCAAAGCTGTTATTTCAAGGCAGGCCACCAGGAGGGGTATCTGAGCCTTCCTTCACTAGACCTTTTGCTATAAAGCTAGCAGTTGTTCCATTCTGCCTACCGCTATACTACCTGTTCCACACATTCACCACACTTCATCCAGTCCATCAGGAAAGGCTCACAGCATGAGATTGGTCTTGATTTAGATGTGAATGGACAGGAAAATAACTTTGCCTCTCTCTTTTTAGGCTGGGAATGGAAGTCCCTATGATCAGATGAGATATAAACTGGGAGATGTCTCAG
The DNA here is from genome assembly GCF_021869965.1 of Rhincodon typus. NCBI lineage: Eukaryota > Metazoa > Chordata > Chondrichthyes > Orectolobiformes > Rhincodontidae > Rhincodon > Rhincodon typus. The sequence goes on from NC_063333.1 coordinate 7,282,005, forward strand.
GGATCACTCAGATCTCTGTGGTGAGTATTGCCAGTAGTTGTTTATTATTTATCTGTTTTCATTCTGTTTTAACTACAGATCAGCACAAGAGTGTGACAATTCCTTCAGTAAACATAGTCCTCCTTCTGTCTAGTCTTGGGGTTCTCCAAATTCTAAGATGGGGCAGGGCAGAGGATACTGGAGTTTGAGGTGTCAAGGAAGTGGAGTTTAGCTTGTAAACAAAGCTATTATTGAGCCTCTAGACAGTGTTTTCATCAATATCCTGATCTCAACAGAAACTAGGTACATGTTTAATGATCCGCACTGAGATTCCCTCACACCTGCAGGAAGATGGAGGGAGAGAGACCGAGCAAGAGAGGGAGAAGGAAAATGAGAGGCATGAAAAGTTAGGGAGGGAGGAAGAGAGAGAAAAGAACATGGGAGAATGAGAGACAGAGATAGAGGATAAACAAGAGAGAAGAAATAGGGGAAGGCAAGAGATAGGGAGAATGAGAGACAATGTTGGGAGACAGAGAGTGAGAAAAGAAAACAATACCACACCTTGAGTTGAAGACTGGTCAAAATCCCTAAACACAAAAGCCCTATGAACAAACTCCCAAAATCAGAATCTTACTGGGATGGGCCCGCTCCTGGACTCCTGATTATGCTTCATTCTGTTAATTATTTACATTTTCAACAAAAGGAGGCTGTTTGTCTTTTATAACAAGATATTTTTATTGCACAAACACATCCAGGACCTCAATGACATGAATCTGAACAAAAAAGGAGGTCACAGTCCTGCGTCATCTTCAGCTTTCTCCCATCCCTCGGCCCCTGCATCATCACCCTTTGCTGCCCAAACATCTGGAGGTGCCAGAGCGGCACCTATCACATCCTCTGGACCCACCATTGTCAACGGGAAGGAATATTTCCCACCGGAGCTACTGATGAACAAAGCACCAGATGAGCTGCCCAGGGGTGTGGACCCCGAGAAGAAAGAGGTGAGCAAGAAATGGTGTGCATTACAGAGGATGATAGATCTGGGAGTGAATGGGGGCCAGTCATTGAAAGTGATTGTTAAACCAGATGATTCTTGGTTAGTTGAGGTAGAAAGTAGGAAAACCTGGAATCAAAACAGACCATTCTGGAAATACTCAGCAGGTCAGTCAGCATCTGTACAGTGAAACAAAGCTAATGGCGTGGACTTTTGCTAATTCAGGATAACTTGCATGCCCTTTAATTTGTAGAAGTGTAGGAAAGTGGGGATGATTGGATAGCTCTTTCAAAAATGCTGGTGCACAGGTGATAAGTTGATTGGCCTTGTCCTGCGCAGTGAGGTTGTATGAACCAAGATGTAGGCAAGATGAAGGCAGGGAAGAGATAGGTTGGGCATGATTAACTAGTGCCCTGCTCAATCACTTCTTCCCACTATTTTCTACCACGGTCACCTCTCTGACTTAAGCATGCCATTTGTTTCTGTTACAGCAACATTTGTCTGACGCAGACTTTGTGGATGTGTTCGGAATGACGCGGGAGCAGTTTCACGAAGCCCCTGCCTGGAGACAGACAGTCTTGAAGAAACAGAAGAACCTTTTCTAAACAGTTTCCGAATTCTGTCTGGGCTCCGCAACATCTTCGGTTTTAATCAACAAGATCGTTGCGTCTCTGGGGAGGGCAAGTGGGTCAGCTGGGGCTGGAATTAGAAAATAGAAGCCAGATATACATATTTTTTTTTCTTTTGCAAATTTCAAGCTGTTTGTGCAATGACGCAGATTCTAAAAGGTCAGTAATATAATAGTCTACATTTTATTGAAAGAGTGGTGAGCAGATTCCATGGATGCTTCAAGATCAAGGAAAAAAAATAGTCCAAGGAGAGATTAGCAAGACGTTTTGCTGCTGGAAGTTCCCAGATCCGCTTCACTGATCCTGGGAAGACTTTATTTGCCAAATATCTCAGCATTAGAGCTGCCTCTGGTTGCTGTATGTGCCATTACTCCAGATTAATTACCATCAATAGGCTGTTGCCCAGTACCATCTGTGTGCACTGCTCAGTAGTGTACTGAGCCAAATGGGTTGAGCTCATGTAATGGGAGGAGAAGCATTGGGGGAGTGAGATGGGGCAACACGAGGGAATGGGTGGGCTAGTGAAGATTAATAATTAAGGGAGGGATCACACTCCAACCGTTATCAAATACTGCCCAATGACAGTGCAAACATTTGCAGGACATGGAGACCCCATCTAGCTCAGGCACGATGACCTACACTGTCAAATGTCTTGTATTGTCGTGGGTGATGTCCCAGGCTCTGAACCAGTCTCCAGGTTTGAGTCCCACCCCAATACACGATGGCCAAGGAAAGTGCGTTCATAATGGGGCCAAACACATTGAGTATTAACATGTGAATCCGTCCAACACCTGCCAATAGCAGGCAGTAAGAATGGTGAGATTTCTGGACATGGAAAAGATATTGGATCTTCCACTGCTCCTGTCTGCAGCTCAAGACTACAAACGTTTTTGTAAATGTGAATGTTGCCTCCCAACATCGGCTCCCCTAAATGAGCTGCCATGCCCCATCAACACCACACAGTCAATAGGCAGCTTGGCATCCAACTCGTGTGTGATGAATGGTCACTGGTGGGGGAGGCACCAGAAGGGTGACCACCATTTTGTCAGCTACCCTTTGGAATCATAACCTCAGCAACAAATCAGTGCCATGAATAAGAAATAAAGTGTGAAATGCAGTGTACAGGAAACAGCAAAATAATCCAGCAGGAAAGATGACAATACGATGTGTGCTTCCTATGAGCAGCCAATCTAGTTCCGCATGGGCCGTTAGTCTAGAAATAACCCCAAAAGCGGCTCTCAAACTGCAATATCCAATGTCATTGATTTCACTGTGTTTACTGCTTTTCCTTTTGAGTTTGTATTCTTCTTTTCTTCTCTTTAATTTTGAAGCTGTATTTGGGAAGATTAAGATAAAACGTGTAAACTTTACTGTTTTAGGCAAGAGGGGGAGGCTCCTCTGAAAGGAATGGGCTTATTGAAGAAGTTTTGTTTTGTCCAATTTCCAGGTTGCATTAAAGGGTGGGCAGAGTGCGGTGTTAGAGGTGCACAGAAAAGGAGAAATGGTTGCCGTGTGTCCATCCATTACAGGGCACGTAGTCCTCTCCTATAAGAGGAAAGACAATGGCAACAGGTCTGGGGTGCACCATCAGGTCTGATAAGATACAGATAACCTCATTGTCTAGTGAAACAGGATCAAGGGGCTGAATAGCCTGTTCTGTCACCTGCAAGTACCCAACCAAACCACACAAGATACTAACTTGGAAATCTTATCTGTTCCATCACGGTGGCTGGGTCAAATCTTGGAACTCCTGGCCTAAGAGAACTGAGGGTGTCCCTACACCATGTGGACTGGAGCAGTCCAAGAGGCAGCTCATAACCACTTTTTCGGGGAAATCAGGAATGGGCAATAAATGCTGGTCCAATCAGATCCACAACATGGTCAAAAGAGTCACCAACTCAATTGGACGCTTTTTAGAGGTTTAACACATGACATGCCCTCAATCTTGCCATTGGTCAATCTTCCATGGAAAGTGGGTAAGCATTTTGCCTTGCAATGGGATTTCCCTTGATTGTCAATCACTTCTATCTTGCCCCATTCTCCTATAATTTTATCATGGAAGAAAGTATTGCACGTATAAAGTACTGTTCATGACTACACAATGCTTCAAAAACGTTTTACACCCATTGAAGTACTTCCAAAATGTTTTCACTTGTAATGAAGCAAAACATTATTTAGAACCGCTTGAGTTTTCTCGGTGGGGTTGGTCATTCCTGGAGACTTCAGGCCACTGTTAGAGAGTTGGTAAGTCCCAAATACCAACCACATTGCCTATTAAGAAGTGCTAATTTATCGATGCTTGAGGACAAAGGGCCTATTGCAACACAATTGGCTTCCACGTGCCATGGTTACATTCATGGTCATCTGACAGGGGTGCTGGTCAAGGGGCATGGGAGAGGACACTTCCAACGCTGCTTATCCCAGGCAGTCAGGGTTTCTCTCGGGAAACCTGCACTATTGGGAAATGCCTATTGCTAACTAAACTCTGCTTTCTCCTCTCCCTCTCAGCTGATCTGAGAGGTTGATATGACTACAGGACTAGTTTTGTGTAATAAAAACATTGACAATTAAAATGTTTGTTGTGGGTTTTTTTTTAGGTACTTGAACAAGATTTCTCCTTATCCTTATTGAATCAGCAATAACTTATATGGTATTTTTAACATAATAAATGTTGCAAGGTACTTCACAGAAGTGTTATAAATCAAAACTTGACACTGAAACACATACCTCCCTGACAGTATTGTGGGTATATGCAAACCACATGGACTGCAGCAGTTCAAGAAGGCAGCTCACCACCACCTTCTCCAGGGCAATTTGAGATGGCCAATAAATGCTGGCCAGCCAGTGATGCCCATGTTGTGAAAGAATTTTTTTTTAAAGCATATTTAAATCATATAGTCGAAGATTTGGTCAAAGCGGTAGGTTTTATGGAGACTGTTAAAGGAGGAAAGTGAATTTGAAGCCAAGAGGTATAGGGAGGTATCCGGCCTCTTCACCGAATTGGTGAAGTGATTTAATTCAAGGACGTTCAAGAGGCCAGGATTAGACCATTGTCACAACCACATGTGATGTTATTTGTGACTTTGATAAGACCATGGTAGGGGTAGAAACCTGATCAGAGGGGCTATATTCAAAAATACAGCTCCTGGAGATATGGGAATGAATTTGAGACAATGCGGTCAAGGACTTTAGAGAATTAAAGGAGGTTGAAAGTGGGACAGTAAATTTGCCAGATTGATGAAGTCAAGGAATTTTGTTTGTAAAGATGATGATACTCACGGTCCAAAAGGAGAGAAGAACAGGATTCAAAGAGAAACAATTAACAGAAATGACTAACATTGGGGCCAGGATGGGAAGTCAGTGATTTAGTGGGAATAGGATTGACATGGAGAGGATAAGGGAAGGTATTAGACAAAGATGAGAGTTCAGGTCTCGGTCAACGGAGTTTTTTGGAGGAAGGAAGGGATTCTACAGAATGAAACAACACAGAAGGAGACCATTCAATCTATTGTGCCAGTGCTAATTTTTGAAAAAGCGCCCCCAATTGTTGCCATACCACTTGCTGTTTTCCCATAGCCCTGTAAATTGCACCCCTGCCAGTATTCATTTAATTCTATCTTGAAAATTGCTATTGAAGCTGCTTCCAGATTATAAAGAGATTTCTCCTCTCCCCACTGGTTCTTTTGTCAATTATCTCCAATTACTGTCCACCTTTCCATCAGCAGAAACATTCTATAATAATTCATGATTCTGAATACCTCGATTTTTTTTTTTCCTGAGTTTTGTAGGTAGTCAACTTGATCATTAGGCAGCACTATTGCTTCTCTGACCCCATTTCCAGCAATTTCACATCTAACCAAAGTAATGTCCCTGGACTAATGGACAGATACCCAGGCTAGTTGATTAATGTGTTCAAATTCCAAAACACCGTCTGGTTCATTAAAACTGTTCAGGGAAGGAAACTCTTACCTGGTCTGGCTTACATGCGTTTCCAGACCCACAGTAGTGTGATTCATGCTGAATTGGCCTCTGAAATGACCCAACAGGTCACTCAGTTTCATATGAATTAGTAAGAGTAACATGCCAAAAGGTCAGGAAGAGGTTTTTATTTAAAATGTTCAATGTTACACTGTCAAAGGGGATAGAAACATAGAAGATATAGAAAATAGGTGCAGGAGTAAGCCATTCGGCCCTTTGAGCCTCCACCACCATTCGATATCATGGCTGATCATTGCAATTTCAGTATCCCACTCACTTTCTCTCCATATCCCTTGATCCCTTTATATATCTAATGAACTGGCTCTAACAGTTTTCTGTGGTAGAGAATTCCACAGGTTCACAATTCTCTGAGTGAAGAACTATTTCCTCATCTCAGTCCTAAATGGCTTACCCCTTATTCTTAGACTGTGATTCCTAGTTCTGGACACCACCAACATCGGGAACGTTCTTTCTGCACCTAGCCTGTCCAGTTCCATCAGGATTTCACATGTTTCCATGAGATTGCCCCCTCATTCTTCTAAATTCCAGTGAGTACAAGCCCAGTCGATCCAATCTTTCCTCATTGACAATCCTGCCATCCCCAGGAATCAGTCTGGTGAACCCTCACTAGACTGCCTCAAAAGCAAGAATATGCTTTCTCAGACTAGGAGACCAAAACTGCACACAATACTCAAGTTGTGGCCTCACCAAGGTCCTGTATAACTGCAGGTAGACATCCCTACTCCCTATACTCAAATCCTCTTGCTATGAAGATCAGCATGCTATTAGCTTTCCTCACCACCTGCATGCCAACCTTCAGCGACGGTTCAACCATGACACCCAGGTCTCACTGCACCTCACCTTTTCCTGAACTGCCACCATTCAGATAATAACCTGCCTTCCTGTGTTTGCGACCGAAGTGGATAACCTCACATTCATCTGTATTATATTGCATTTGCCAAGTATTTGCTCACTCAGCCAGCCTGTCGAAGTCATCCTGCAGCCTCTTAGCATCCTCCTCACAGCACACCCTGCCACCCAGCTTAGTGTCATCTGAAAATTTGGAGATATTGCATTCAATTCCTTTGTCCAAATTGTTACTGTATATTGTGCACAGCTGGGGTCCCAGCACTGAACCCTGCGGTACCCCACTCGTCACTGCCTGCCACTCTGAAAAGGAATAATTTATTTCATCTTTCTGCCTCCTGTCTGCCAATCTGTTCTCTATCCATGTCAATACATTACCTCTGATGCCATGATCTTTAATTTTGCTTACTTATCTCTTGTGTGGAACCTTGTCAAAAGCCTTTTGAAAGTCCAGATACACAATATCCACTGATTCACCCTTGTCCACTCTACTGGTCACATCCTCAAAAAAATTCCAGAAGGTTTGACCACCGTGATTTCCTTTTAGTGAATCCATGCTGACTTGGACCAATTTTGTCACTGCTTTCCAAATGCTCAGTTATTATATCCTTAAAAATTGACTCCAGCATATTCCCCACCACCGATATCAGGCTAATCCGCCTATAATTCCCCACTTTCTCTCTCCCTCTTTTTTAAAAAGCGGGGTTACATTAGCCATGCTCCAGTGCATTGAAACTCTTCCAGAGTCTATAGAATGCTGGAAAATGATCACCAATGTGTCCACTATTTCCATAGCCACTTTCTAAAGTAGTCTGGGATACAGAGCATCAGGCCCTGGGTATTTTTCAGGTTTTAATCCTATCAATTTTCCCAGTATCATTTCCTGACTAACAAGCATTTCCTTCAGTTCCTCCTTCATGCTTGACGCTCTGTCCCCTAACGTTTCTGGAAGGTTATTTGTGTCTTCTTTGGCCATCTCTTTGTCATCGATTTTATTCACCTGATTCTAACTGTTAAGGGAGCACATTTGTCTTCACCAGTCTTTTTCTCTTCACATATCTATAGAAGCCTTTGCAATCAGTTTTTATGTTTTCCACAAGCTTACTCTCATATTCTATTTTCCTCTTCCGAATTAACTCTTTTGTCCTCCTCTGCTGAATTTTTAGTTTCTCCCAGTCCACAGGTTTGTTGCTTTTCCTGGCCAATTTATATGCCTCTTCTTTTCCTTCGTGGATGTTAAACTTAGAAGTGTCTTTCTATTTGGTTGCTCACTGGTAAATATTAAAGATCCCATGGAATAAATTGAAGTGCAGAATATTCTGTGTCTGAGTCAATATCCTTCCCTCCATCAAACAAACAGATCGCCATTTCCATTTGAAGCAACATATATTGTTATGAACCCAGTTGATATTAAACAATTCAGATCCTGGAAAGAAACCTGGCTCGACAGACCCTAACTTTTTTGTATATCGTAGCAATCAGCAACTGAACATGGCCACAAGAGTCTGCCAATGTACTTTCAACACACAAAAAAAATTAAAACAAGAAAAAGAACATGGACTATATTACACTAGACTTTAAAAAAAAAGGACTATTCCATTACACACACCAGAAAAGCAATCACTCTCACTAAGCAAAAAGAGACATCATGATGTGCACCAATCAAAAAACCAATGTTTCTTGCTTAGGCTGGCACAACTGCAATCTATTTCATTTGGTGAATTTCCACATTCATTAGTTGTTTTTCTTAAGCTGGATTTTTTCTCCCTGAGACAGCTAAAAAAAATGCAAACTAAACTATTTCACATTAGAGCAAATATGAGTTCACTAAACACAGTTTCCAGCAGTCTTGCATGACTTTTTACTGGACAGCTTAACCCTTCTCCAACCATTGTCTGGCATACACACACACAAACACACTGACTGACTACCTTCTAGATTTTATTGTCAATTCATGTGTCCCTAGACCGCTGTCACTAACAGTATTTTTCGATCTATATTCCCCCATAAAACTACTAACCCACACCCCATCTTTTCATTTCGATGTTAGTAAAACCTCATTAAAAATGTATGTTAGTGGCCCTCCAGACTCCTTGGTACCAAACTAACAAGAAAAGCTCTACAACATGAAACAAGACCCTTCCTAACACACAAAGTACAAAATATAAAGTTATACATTGCTTCTAACAGCATTCAAAACACCTGCCTTAGATACAATGTTGTAGATCCAAGATTTACATGAGACTAAAGCACAAAATGTAGTCTAACGCTCCCAGCAAAGTACTGAGGGAGTGTTGTACTATTGAACGTTAAACTGAGGTCCTGTTTCTCCTCCCAGGTGGGCATAAAACAACTAATAACACTATTTCGGAGAAGAGCAGGTTTTCTGGTCAATATTTATCCCTTAATGAAGATCAGTGAAAGCACTTTGTCTTTTTAAATTCATTCACAGGATGAGAGCATCACTGGCTAAGCCAACATTTATTGCCCAGAGGGCAGTTAAGAGCCCACATTGCTGTGGGTCTGGAGTCACATGAGATACTAGACCAGAGAAAGAACATTAGTGAACCAGATGGGTTTTCCCCAGTAATTGGCAATGGTTTCATAGTCATCATTACAGATTTTTTTATTGAATTCAAATTCCACCATCTGCCATATTGGGATTCAAACCAGATCCCCAGACACTACCTGGGACTTTGGATTAATAGTCTAGTGATAATACCACTAGGCCACTACCTTCTTATATTGCTGGTTGCGGTATCTTCCTCTGTGCAGATTGGCTGCCATATTTCCATTAACAATGATAACAAGACTAAACTTGTAAAAACTACATGAAAAAGCAAAAGAACTGTGGATGCTGGAAATCAGAAACAAAAACAGAAATTGCTGGAAAAGCTCAGCAGCTCTGGCAGCATATTTAGGTTTTTAATTGTCGCAATGCCTTGAACTCCCCCTGCTACCTTGTGGTATTTTCCATCTCTAGCAGGGTGTGGTACTGAGTAAGGGTTGTTTGAGGTAGTTCACTGCCAGTCTAGTTTATACAGATGATCCTCATAATTTGATCCCTTTAACTCTGGTTTTTATTTTGGTGACCCTCTGTCACATGTCTTTCAAGGCCAATGTCTTCTTGCGGAGGTGTGGTGCCAAAAGCTTCACCAATATCTGCATAACCAGGTTTTCATATATAAGCAGGGTATACGTTCCAAACTTCTTTCTGTATGCAATATGTGAAATGTGGCCTGACTGGGCTACAAGGGGATGTTCTGTTTGTTGACATCACTGTACACTACATTATGTTTTTGTGGTGTCGTTGGCAATTGTTTTTGTTACTCATCTAGCTGAGGGGCACAAATAGTTAACTGTGTCAAGCACAGAGTGAAGTAAAAACCCAGCCAAGTATGTCAGAGGAAGCCAATCCACCCAACCTTTCCATTGAAAGGCCTCATTGATTGCCCACAATTCTGACTGTGGGATCTCCTATGGCTACACACCTATAGAAAAGTACTGACCCTACAAAAGTAGTAGTATTGGCTGTAAAGTATGGAATATTCTGAGGTTATGGAAGGTCCTAAAAATAACACAAGTCCTTTCTCTAAGTGCGAAATCTTAGGGGAGAACATCTGGCACTGAGGATGCCATCTAGAGTCTTTCTGCCAAAGTACAATTAGGTGGTGGCCTGAGAGTAACGTGAATATTGCAGCTGCTCCTGCTTATTTCTAACTCAATTATAGTTATTACATTTCCGTCATTTAAGATTTTTGATTCTTTTTGGATTTTTAATATTAAAAAAAAGGCACATTTTAAAACAGAGTTGTACTTTCAGAGCTCTTGGAGAAGCCTACACGTTGATGTCTCAAACTTTTTATTTTACTTAAAAAAATGCGTAGAAGGAGAGTGTTTTTAAACTTCAATTGAAATTGCAGAGGACAGCTTTTTTGCTAAACAGAGTCATGTTTATGTTTGGAGAAGCCTTCCTGTTGTTGGCTCTGGAGAATTTTTTTTATTATATCCAAGGATTTAAAGCTATCTGCTGGACTACATGAGAAGTCATTTTTAATTCAATTGTTCAGCTAAGTAGTTGATTTTATTTAAGATTTATATGATTGTTTTTTTTGCATTCACAATATTAAATTTTTGTGGGTAAGGAAAGATCATTTATTTTATATATAAGGTGCTAATAACTTTTTATGCTTAATGTCAGCAGGCATATGCAGTAACACAGAGTGAGATGGCTAGTGTATTTAGAGAAATGATTACACAGCGGGATGAGTCAGATAGATGGGTGACTGTCAGGAGGGGTAAGAAGGCAGTTCAGAACTCTCCTGTGGCTATTCCTCTCTCAAACAGATATTCAGTTTTGGGTACCATTGAAAGGGATGGTCTGCCAGAGGGAAATAGAAGTGGCAGTCTGAACTTGGGCACTAAGCATGAATCTGATGCGCGGGCGGGTGTTGACAAAATTTAAAAGAATGCTTGTTACAGGGGACTTTCCTGTCAAAGGCACAGACAGGAGATTCTATGGCAGTGAGTGTGTATTTAGGATTGTATGGTGCTTTCCTACTGCCAGGATTAAGGATGTTTCAAAATATTAACGTATTAAATTGCATTTATTTCAATGCAAGGGATCTTGTAGGTAAGGCTGATGAACTCAAGGGCATGTTTGGGAACATGGGATTGAGACGTCATAGCTATTACAGAAATTTGGCTGAGGAATGCATGGGACTGCCAGCTCAATGTTCTGGGTTTTAGTTGTTATAGGAAGAATAGAATGGGAGGCAGGGGGTGGGGGGAATGTGGTTTTTTTGATCAAGGAAAACATTACTATTGTATCTGGTAAAGATATTTCTGAAAAATCCTCCAGTGAAAGTATATGGGTTGAAATTAGAAATAAGAAAGGAATAAACACCTTGGTGGGTTTGTATTACAGGCCTCCCTGATAGTCAGAGGGAAATCAGGGAAAAAAATAGTAGAGCTCTCTCAGATCTATGAAAGAATAATAGGGTTGTAATTATAGGGGATTTTAATTTTCTAAACATTGACTGGGGCTGGCATAGTGTTAAAGGTCTGGATGGTGAAGAATTTGTTAAATGCGTTCAAGAAAATTTTCCTTATCAATATGTAAATGTTGCTACTAGAGAAGGAGCAAAACTTGACCTTCTCTTGGGTAATAAGGCAGGGCTAGTGACAGAGGTGACAGTAGGGGAACACTTAGGGCTTTGTGATCATAATTCTATTAGTTTTAAAAGATGTTCATGCAAAAGGATAAGCCTTCCATAAAAGTTAACATTTTTAATTGGAGTAAGGCAAATTTTATTGGTATGAGACAAGAACTTTCAAAAGTTGATTGGAGTATAGACTGTTCGCAGGTAAAGGGGCATCTGATAAGTCGGAGGCTTCCAGAAGTGTGATAATGAGAGTTCAGAGTCATTATGTTCCTGTTAGAGTGAAAGGCTAGGCTGAGAGGATTCGGAAACAACGGATGAAAAAGATATTGAGATTCTAGTAAAGAATAAAAAAAAAATTAGAAATAGCCAACTAGGTTCAAATGAATCTCTTAAGAGTATAAGGGATGTAGGAGCATTCTTATGAGGAAATCAGGAAAGCAAAGAGAGGATATGAGGTAGCCTCCGCAGATAAGGTTAGGGATAATCCAAAGAGCTTCTACAAGTACATTAAGAGTGAGAGCAACTAGAGAATGTGTGCAGGGCACCTTAAAGATCAATGAGGTTGTCGTTGCATCGAACCTCATGAGATCGGAGAGATATTGAATGAATATTTCACTCCAGCATTTACTGTGGAGAAAGGAATGGAGCCTAGAGAATGCGGGGAAATAAATATTGATGTTTTGAAAACAGCTCACACCTCAGAAGAGGAAGTGCTGGAGGTCTTAGGAAATATAAAGGTCGACAAACCGCCAGGATCTGATCAAGTGTATCTCAGGATGTTGTGGGAAATTAGGAAGGAAGTTGTGGAGCCCCTAGCAGAAATACTTGTATCAGTGAGGTGCCAGAGAGAGGCTAACATTGCGCTTCTGTTCAAAAAGGGATGCAAGGAGAAACCTGGCAACTATAAGCCTTTGAGTCTGACTTTGGTGGTAAGTTATTGGAGGGGATTCTGAAAGATAGAATTTATATGGATTTTTTGAGAGGTAAGGAACGATCAGGGATAGTCAGCATGGTTGTGTGTGAGGGAAATAGTGTCTCACAAAATTAAGTTTTTTTGATAAAGTAACCAAAAAGATTAATGAGGGCAGAGCAGTAGACTTTGTTTATTAGGACTTTATTACTCATGCGGAACCTTGTCTAGAGACAAAAAAAAACAAAAACTGCAGATGCTGGAATCCAAGGGAGACAAACAGGAGGCTGGAAGAACACAGGAAGGCAGGGCAGCATCCGGAGGAAAGGAGCACTGAACATTTTGGGTATTATCCTTCTTCAGCCATTACACCCAAAACATTGACTGTTCCTTTCCTCCAGATGCTGCCCTGGCTTGCTGTGTTCTTCCAGCCTCCTGTTCGTCCGCATTAGTAATGTCACTTGTAAAGTTAGATCACGTGGGATTCAGGGTGAGCTTGCCAACTGGATACAAAATTGCTTAATACCAGGACACAGTGGAGGGAGGCAGGCAGGCAGGTAGAACTAGTTTAGTTTGGGATTATGATCAGTGTAGACCATCTAGACTGGAAAGGTCTGTTTCCGCACCATGACTCTACAACGAAGGTCCGTTCAGTTGTCAGACCCTCTTGGTGTCTTAAAATTAATGTTGTTTCCTACAGAAATGCCTGTCATTTTTGCAACTGCAGAGAAAAATCTGAGAAGTGTCAAAATTTCAATGTTTTATTTTCTTTTCTACAGAAAACAGTAGAGTACTGATTTAGAAGCTTTGTGCTCACTTACTTTTATAAATAAAGTATACTTTTGAAAGATGATGATTCTGGGCATAGGGTGGGCAGAATATTCTCAACCAGACACAAGGTTGAAATAGAGATAGTAGGAACTGCAGATGTTGGAAAATTTCTGATAAAGAGTCTAGGCCCGAAACGTCAGCCTTCCTGCTCGGCCTGCTGTGTTCATCCAGCTCTACACCTTGTTACCACAAGGTTGAAATAGTAGGGTAGTCAGGGTTTACATCTCTGGGCAGGTAGGACGCTCCCAGCTCTTACTGAAGTGGAGAATTCAGGCTGGGTGACAAGGGTTTGAAATGCAAAGATAGACCACCAAAAGGGCAGACAGCACCAGTCACTCCAAACTCCAGGCAGGTGGAAATGCCTTTTGAACAGGGAAAGAATTGCACAGACAAATTTCACTTGGTTCCTTGTATGCATTTCAATTAGCTCAGCATGGCTTGAGGTTCAGTCCCGCATACATTGTTATTCGAGTTTGATGTGTTCAAACTTTATGCCAAAGGCTGAAGCACATACAGTCCATGCAGACCCTCCAGTGTAATGCGGAGAGTGTGGCACTGTAAGAGGGCTCATCTTTTGGATGGGACATTTAAACAGAGGCTTGGATTAATTCCCACCAAACCCCATGGCTTAAAGTTGAAAACCCCTATTTTCGCATTGTAGTGCCGCAGAGCTGAACAATTTGCCTATTGTCCAGATTTCCCTCTTGTCCCTGTACTATAAGGCGATGTTGACAGTCATTCGCAGATTGTGGGATCCTGCAGTGTGGTCTTGTTGCTGTGCTCCCTGCGTTATCAGGATGACTTTATGTCAATAAGTGTTGTGGATGCTCGGTAACTATGAGATGAGCTGTTTAGACCATTCTTTCGAATTCACCCCATTCCTTCATACATATCTACAGAGGTCTTGCAAAAACTGGAACAGACATTGCAAGTGTTGCACTGATTGCATGAGTGCATTATAGACTCAGAGACATACAGCACAGAAACAGGCCCTTTGGCCCACCATGTCTATACCAACCAACAAACATGAAACAACACAAATCCCTTTTTTAATTTGCTCATGGGATGTGGGCAGCACTGGCTAGGCCAGCATTCATTGCCCACCCCTAATTCACCCGCACTTGATCCATAGCTAACTGTGCAGCATTTCAGAGAAAGACATGACAAGCAATGGGCAGCATGTGTCCTTTTAATAAAATTGATAAAATGTAAGTTGTAGACAGTGTCTTATAAAGAATATCCCCCAAGCAAATCAGGTACTGTCAGATGAGTGAATGTAACCCCTCTTTCACTGTGTCTGTAGATTATGATTGAACTAAAATACACTACGTTTTTTTTTAGAAAGAAAAGTTAAAAAAGGGACAGAAATTGTATTGGTCAAAACAAGCCTCAGCAGCATCGAAGTCTCCCACAGTCCTCTGGAAAGAAACCAGATACTAGGATTGTCTTTGTGCAAACTGTCGCCTGTCCCCCTCCTTGCCCCCCCACTCTCATCATCACATATCCCTCTCATATGGTCACACCCTTCTACACTTTCCTACTTTCCACCCCCTCCCTCACTCCATTTGCCCAATCTCTCTCTCCATTTAGCTCAACCCCCCACCCTGCCTCTCTCGCTCTCCCCCACTTCGGGCCTGTAGGCTGCAGTCTGGAAGTCAGGGTCTAGATGGAAGCAGATACCAGTGCTTTACTCGATCATGATGTGGACAAACAGTGATGCCGAAGGAAGGGGGTCTCCGCTCTCCGACAGGAGGTGAATGTGTCGATAGCCTGCAGACAGCAAACAAAATGAGGAAATCCCTGTCAGAGACAATCACCGTACCCCACCCCATCACAATTGCCCCCTCCAGACTCCCACCCTCTCACCATTGACTCCTCCAGACCCCATCACGCCCTCCCACCCCTCTCCTGCTGTGCCCAGATGATTCTGACCTCAAAGTGAATTGGCCAAATAGTAGAAGAGGAGAAAGGGATGCTGGGCTTTCAGGGGCAAGTTGAAGATTGATCTATCTTTCCAAAGATCGAAAACAGCAAAAAGCCAAATGACCTTTCTTCGGTCATAGAATCATACAGTGCAGTACAGGAGAGGCCCTTCAGCTCATCGAGTCTGTACCATCAAAAGTATACGCCTGCTTACACTCATTCCCTCTCTCCCACTTGGCCCATAGTCTTGAATGTTATGACACTGAGTGCTCATCCAAGTACTTGTTAGAAGATTGAGGTTTCCCACCTTAACTACCTTCCCAGGCAGTGCATCTCAGACGACCTTCTGCGCTGTTCAATTCCATGCAAGTGAAATAATTTGGCAAGGTGGGAAATTCTTCAGATATGAGATTCCCTCCTTGTATTGGAATCCTTCCTATTCCCAGCCCTCATGTTTGGCTTCAGTTTCAGGCGTAGGAGGCAGCAGTAGCTGGCATGAATCAGACCAGTTTGGTACCAGAGGGTAACTGAGTGCCACAGTGCCAGTGAGTGATGCCAGGCAATTCTCCACACAAACCCCTGGGAACCTGAGACAGCAGGCTGTGTGGTTTGGCTCTGCAGGCAAAGATAGGGGAGGCAGGCTGTGGTCGGTCTTTCCAAAATAGGGCCCCGCTACACACTTTACCTAGTTTCAAGCTTGTGAAGGGCAGCGTGAACTGTCCGATAAAGTCATTCTTGGATGACATGTCGTAGTCCTGCACCACAAACCGCACAAGAGTCAGCTCAGGGATGTTAATGTCAAACTGGAAGGTAGTGTTCCACATGGGGCTGAATCCTGAATGGACAGAAAAAAAAAATGGAAGAGCACACAACAGTTGTTTACAGAGATAAACCGGCGTTTGAATCTCACCATCATATTTCAAAGTTTAAATAAAATTTGTAAATGCCAAAAAAAAAAGACACACCATGGCATGAGTAAAAAGGTGAACATGAAGTTGTCTGACTGTCATATAAACTCCATATGGTCATCGACTGGATCTTTGGTGAAGAGAATCTGACTTTCTGATCTCAGCCGTGATCTAACCTCATACTGCCCTGACCTCTGAAGAGGTCGGAACAAAAACAAAAGTTGCTGGAAACGTTCAGCAGGTCTGGCAGCATCTGTGAAGGAGAAAACAGAGTTAACGTTTCGGGTCCGGTGACCCTTCCTCAATTCTGAGGGTCACCAGACCCAAAACGTTAACTCTGTATTCTCCTTCACAGATGCTGCCAGACCTGCTGAGCTTTTCCAGCAACTTTTGTTTTTGTTCCTGATTTACAGCATCCACAGTTCTTTCGGTTTTTATTCTGAAGAGGTTGGGCTTAACTGTACAAGACAATTAGGATGGACAGTAAATTCCAGCCTGTGTCTGGCTCTGAGTGAGCGCTGCTGCATATGAAGGGTCTCTACTTAGAGCTGACTGTATAGTGCTGTAAGTAACATACTATTCCAATTAGGAGCAGGAGCATGCCATTTGGCCCTTCTAGCCAGCTGCTGCATTCAGCAAGAACATCAGTGATGTGACTGTGGTCTCAACTTCACTTTGCAGTGTCCCTCTAATAAATTTTATCTCACTCAGCAGTCAAGGACACTGTCCAACTCAGCCTTAAATTTTCAATGACCCAGCCGCTGCACGCAAAGCAGGGAGCGAGCAAGCGAGCGAGCAAACGGGAAGAGAGAAAACTCTCAAAAGAAAAATTTTCCTCATCAGTCTTAAACAGGAGACCCATTATTTATAAACAATGTCCCCTCGTCCTTGCCTTTTCCACAAGAGGAAACATACTCTCAAGCACCCCCTTTCCAGTTCCCGCACGGTCTTTTAAGTTTCAATAATATCACTCCTCTTCTTTTAAGCTCCAATGGGTCTGGGCCCAAAGTGTTCTTTCTTCACAACCTTCGTCCGAGGTTCGAGTACAGTGAGCCTTCTCAGAATTGCTAGATGCAACTAAAGGGTCTGGACGTGGTGCTGTACAGTTGGGGTTGTTTGCAATGTTGCTGTAACTACTGTGACCTGCACCCTTACCATTGTTGGAGACGTGTTCTGTTTCTTTCAAATCACTGTCTTCACCAACTCCAAAAACCTCCACCACCACCAGAGGATCCACAACAGACTTCAGTTTCATCCTGTTCGATTTCGGAAGCTGCTGGGCAGAGATAACCTGTGGGGAAACAAAGAGTCAGTGAAGACCAGAGTGAGTCGGTGTTTTAGCAACACATCAGGAGCGTACCGCACTCAAAACATTGATTCTGTCTCTCTCTCTCTGTCTCTATGCACAGATGTTGCCAGATCTGCTGAGTTTCTCCAGCATTTTCTGGTTTTTGTTTTGCATCCAGAACTTCACTTGATGAAATTCTGAATCAGGGATTTCATCTCAACCTGTTCCAGCTGGGCGGGGGCAGAAACCTGCTCCACATTTTCTATCAACCTGGGTCTGGAAATCAGGTAAATTGGTGAATTTTGGGCACTTTCAACCTTTTTTTTTTTAAGTTTTGTGATGACTCTGGAAATAATGGGGCTTGATGTCCAGTGTGTTCCTCCCAGTGAGTGATTACAACATAGTTCTTTCTGAAGCAAGGGTCTTAAATCGGAGCAAAGGAAACTAGGAGCGTATGAGGGAGAAGTTGGATTGGGAAAAATAGTGAAAAATTCCAACACAGACGAGCAGCAGCTAGTATTTAAAGATAAACTACATGGTCTACAACAGATACCCGTTCCTCAAAGTCAGAAACACCCAAAAGAGTAAAGGTACATCACCACAGCCAGTAAAAGTTAAAAGTTACATCAAGTCTGCTCCACTATTCGATCATGGCTGATATGATTCTCAACACCATTCTCCTGCTTTCTTCCCTTAACCCTCGATCTCCTTTCTAATCAAGAACCTATCTATTCCTGTCTTAAACACACAGTCAATGACTTGGTCTTCACAGCCCTCTGTGGTCATTAATTCCACAGATTAACCATCGTCTGGCTGAAGAAATTCATCCTCACACTTATAAAGACAGTCATCTGTTCACTCTGGGGCTGTGGCCTTGGATCTTGCTTATTCCTACTAGTGGAAACATCTTCTCCACTAAGTACAGATCCAATAAAAGTTGGTTTACAGTCTGTTTAAAAAAAAAGAAGCAAATAACTAAAACAAATGGGAGCTCATTACTAGTGTGGACAAGACAATGGGTAACTGGTGGAGAAGCTAAGTAGCTATGGAAGATAAGGAAAATCTCCAAAAATGATGGCAGGCTGTTACCAGTAGGGTACCACAAGGATCAGTGTTAGGTTCATAACCTACACGAACAATGAACAGACTGCAAGGAGGCATTCAGTGGATTTGGGCAGTCTGCGTGAATGGGCTGTGAAGTTATTCACTCTGGTAGTGAAAACTAGGACGGCAAACGCGTGATGGGCTTCACTACACGAAAATTCAAGTACAAGAGTAAAGATGTCTTGCTGCAATTGTACAGGACATTGGTGAGACTTCACAGAATTCCTACAGTGTGGAAACAGGCCCTTCAGCCCAACAAGTCCATACTGATCCTCAGAGCATCCCACCCAGACCCATCCCTCTGTAACCCAGCTAATCTACACATCCCTGAACACTACGGGCAATTTAGCATGGCCAATCCACCTAGCCCGCACACCTTTGGACCGTGGGAGGAAACCGGAGCACCCAGAGGAAATCCACGCAGACACAGGGAGAATGTGCAAACTCACACAGACAGTCTCCTGAGAGTAGAATCGAACCCAGGTCCCTAGCGCTGTGAGGCAGCAGGGCTAACCACTGAGCCACCGAGTACTGTGCGCCGTTTTGGTCTCCTTAAGCCAAGGAGGGATTTACAGGTAGTGCAAGACAGGTTCACCAGATTAACTTCTGGGATGATTGTTTTGAGGAGAGATTGAGACAACTGGATTTATATTCCCCAGAGTTTAAAAATAAGGAGTGATTTCATTGAAATTGAGAATTCTTACAGGACTTGACAGTGCCGATGCAGATGAGATGTTTCCCCCTAGCTGGTGAGTCTAAAACTGATTAGGGGCAGGCCATTTAATACTGAAATTTCTTCACATGGTGGGTGGTGAAACTTTGGAATTCTCTATCCCCGGGGCAAACATTCAGCAAAACCAAGAGGAAAAACAAACAGTAGATTTTTGGCAACTAATGACATCGAAGTGAATGGAGTCAGTGTGGAAAAGTGGCATCCAATGTGGTCTAGAAAGCAACACAGGCAGAACAGCCCACTCCTGTGTTTCTGAAAGTTTTAAGGGATATGGGTCAGAGGTCGCATCAGTCATTGAATGGTCAAATTCCTTTCTCCTGCTCTCAGGTTTCCTAGGGAGTAGGCAGGAAATTAGAGTCAAGGCCATGGACAGGCTCAGGGGGTTGAACGGTCTACTCCTGCTCCTAATTTTAAATTAATTTTATTCTTTCATAGGATATAGACGTCGCTCGCGAAATTAATATTTGTTGTCCGTCCTAATGGCCCTTGAACTAATTGGGCTGCCAAGCCATTACAGAAGTCTGTTAAGAGTCAACCATATTTTGGTCAGAGTGGAGTCACATGTAGGCCAGACCACATAAGGATGGCAATTTCTTTCCCTAAGAAAGGACATTAATGAACGAGATGGACTTTTATTGAAAAATCAGGTGCTTTCACGGTCACCATGACCAAAGTCAATCCTCAATTGCCAAAGCGGAATTTGAGGTCAAGCCTGTGGATTGCTAGTCCAGAAACATAACCATTCCTTTTGTCCACTAAACTAGCCGCTGCCCAGCCTACACCTTTGGCCATCGATCCTGCTTGTTGAGGCAAGGTGGAGAAACAACTTGCTAACTCTCTGGAACACTAAGCCTAAATTCAACAAGCTGAAGTGGCAAAAGCGAAAGCTTGAGGCTGATAAATAAAGTTGCAGTCTCTTACCATTACATGGAGCTTCTTCTTACTTAGCCACGAACCCTTCTGAATGTTCTTTGGATCGAAGCCAGACTTTTCTCTCAAAAATTTTGGCTTCAGATTGTAACCAGCGAAACCATTGTCCAGAAATTTCCCCTGGTTGACGTCCATCTCCTGCCCTGGGGTCTGGAAGTTTAGAGCCACTGCAGAGAAAGGGGGAAAATGTGGAAACGTTCGGTTACTCATCAATATCCTTTTTATTGTATGTAGCAACCCGTGCTAGACTGCGGTGACTCACCAATCTGACAGCCAGCATTCCACATGTCAATGGGATTGTAGTTGGAGGAATCCGTTCTCAGTCCTGCTGGGTAAATCCTACTCAGCTGTCGGGTGTTCAGTTCAATAAATGGCTTGGCTGTGGGAAAATACAGCTGGTTAATATTCAAATTTCATTCCTCAGAATAAGATCTTCCACAAGACAAGACCACTTTCAACTGCTTTAAATCAGTCCAAACCCATAGTGACAGCCTTAACTCAATGACTCTCAGTCTGAGGCAGATTGCCCTGGATTTGAGTGCCACTAAAAAGGGACCTGAGCACCCAGTGCAGGTTGCCATTCCAGTGCAATACTGAGGAAGTGCTGCATTGTTGCAAGTTCCATCTCTGCATGTGACATCAAAACCAAGGCCCAGTGTTTTGATGCAGTAACAAAGAGATAAGGGTAAAGTGGCTGATGTGGTATACACAAATTTCCAACAGGCATTGAATAAACTGCGTATGTCGGTAACAGGCTTGGCAGTAAAGTTAGACCCCCTTTAACTAGGGAGATATTAATACAATTCTAAATCAGTGAAGTATGAATGACATTAATACTTTTACTGACAACAGGTTTATTTATAGAATGACGTATTACACGCATGTGCTTCCTTCTGAGCAACCAGTAGTTTCTAAGTGCTCTAGGTATTTAATTAAACAGCAAACAATACAACTAGCAACAAAAACAAAGTTGCTGGAAAAGCTCAGCAGGTCTGGCAGCATCTGTGGAGGAGAAAACAGAGTTAACGTTTCGGGTCCGGTGACCCTTCCTCAGAATACAATTAGCACACCATTATGAAACAGTAGCAACACGATATGAAATTGTCTGGCTGGCAGGGAAATGACAGCAGTCCTGATCATTTGTGTTTTTTTGGGATTGGAGGGCGGTTTATTGTGGGATTTCTCAGGAATCTGTTTTAGAACTCTATCTTCCTGATCTCTAATAATGAACTAGACCTGGGGCGTAAAAAGAGTACAATTTCAAAATTTACAGATGACAGAATTTTGAGGAGTACAGGCTGATGAAATAGGCAGACGAAGTTTTAATGCAATGAAGTGCAAAGTGATTCATTTTCGTACGAAGAACCAGGACAGGTGATATAACAAAGGGTACAATACTAAAGTGGAACAGAGGAGGGTATACAGTCTGTACACAAATCATTGACAGGGCAGGACAGATTGAAAGTGGTTAATAAAGATATGAGATTCTCAGCTTTATAAATATTGGAATAGAGTTCAAAAATAAGGCTGTTATGCTTATCCTGGATAAAATTCTTGGATAGCTTTGTCAATACAGTGTGGAGCTGGAGGAACACAGGAGGTCAGGCAATATCAGAGGAGCAGGAAAGTCGACATTTTGGGTCAGGACTCTTCATCATGACCTCCAGCTCCGCACTGTATCGACTTTGATTTCCAGCATCTGCAGTTCTTACTATCTCCTGTTTAGCTTCAAGTGCTGGCAACTTTTTCACACCGAGGATGGTGCATGAGCTTTCAGAGGAAGCAGTTAAAGCGGGTATAATTATAACATTTAAAAAGGCATCTGGATGGGTATATGAATAGGAAGGGTTGAAGAGGGACATGGGCCAAATACTGGTAAATGGGACTGGATACATTTAGGATATTGGGTCAGCATGGATGAGTCGGACCAAAGGGTCTGTTTCCATGCTGTACATCTCTATGACTCTATGCTGCATTGTGTCCAATTCTGGGAGCCAAACTTGGAAGGATGAATCTAGCCTTACCAGAGGGTGCAGAAACGGTTCCAAGGATGAGGAACCTCAGTTATGTTGACAGATTGGAGGAGTCGGGGTTATTTTCCTTAAAAACAAACAAGGAAAGGCGAGTGCAAAGTGCTCCAAATCAAAGGCTATTAAAAGAGTAGATAGATAGAAACTACAGTTGAGAAAGAGAGGGCACAGAATTAAGACGAATGGCAAAAAAAAAAGGACCAGAAGCAACAAGGGTTTTTTTTTAAAAAATGCAGTGGGTGGTTAGGATCTGGAATGCATGATCAAGAATTGCGGTGGACCAAGTTCAATTGAAGCTTTCAATAGGGAATTGAAGGGAAAATTTGCAGAGCTACAGAGAAGAGGCACAGGTGTAGGACGAACTGAGTTACTTTTGCTGAACTGGCACAGACATAAGGCAAACGGCATTTTTCTGTTCTGCAACCATTCTATGTCTGCCCTCTCAGGTGGGTGTAGAAGATACCAGGGTCACTGGTTTTTCCTTTTAAAAACAGAGGAACAGAGGAAGCTCCCCAAAATAGTCTGGCCAAATTCCAATCAAATGGGCAGATTGAGATAACAAGGTGTAGAGCTGGATGAACACAGCAGGCCAAGCAGCATCAGAGGAGCAGGAAGGCTGACGTTTCGGGCCTTGTTATCTCAGATTCTCCAGCATCTGCAGTTCCTACTATCTCTGAAACAAATGGGCAGATTATCTGGTTATTATTTCATTGCTATTTAAAGGTGTTTGCTTTGTACAGACTGCATTTTCACAAGCCACTTTGGAGGTCACATTGAAGTCATGAAAGAATCTGCATAATTGCAAGTCATTTTTGTAATCTTATCCTGTGACAGGGTTACATGCCAATCTCTGTTAGAAGAACACTAATGATAGCAGATCTGAAATTTTCAGAAGACCAGCCTTGAGTAAAGACTGTAAACGGGTGCATGGTAGGCTGTAAATCTCCAGAATTTTGAAGAATGGGACATGGGTGTCACTCAAACGTATAACATTCTTAAAGTGCCTGACAGGGTAGATACTGAGGGGCTGTGTGTGATGCCTGGGGAATCCGTGTCAGAATAAGGGGAAGGGGTGGCATTGTAGCAATATCACTGGTCTTGCAATCCAGGGGCCTGAGTAAGTGGGTTCAAATCCCAACACGGCAGTGATGAAATCTGAATTGATTAGAAGCTAGTCTAATGGCAACTGTTGTCAATATTAAATTTACAATATCCTTTAGGAAAGAAAATCTGCTGGCCTACATGCAATTCCAGTCCCACAGACAGGTGGTTGACTCTTAAATTGTCCTCTCGAATGAAAACCACTCAGTTCAAGGGCAATCAGGAATGGGCAACAAATGTTGGGCTTGTCAGTAACACCCACATTCCATGCAAGAATAAAAGAATGAGAGCACAGCTAATTATGACTAATCGGAGGAGAAATTTCTTCACCTGGTATAAAACGTCATGGTTTGCTTGCATCAGGTCTGATTATGCTGGTCTTATCACAAATCCTTCCACATTGCTTAATTGTTTAAGCCTATAGATGGAGCTAGAGAGTGTAGTGACTGACTTTACAGAGTGAGTAGAACTCACTGCAAAGATCCTACAAAAAAAACACACGCGGGAAACTTCTGTAAAGCTTATTTACAGAGCTTTAAACATCTATGTCATTTGGATTTGGAGCTAGAGAGTTATCTTTGCATTACTCCAAGGTGAAACAGGTAGATAAGAAATACAGCTATTAACTCAAAACACTAACATAACAAGATTATGACCAGATACAACAGACAGGGTTGTGAATCTTTGGGATTCCCTATTAACAAGAATTGGAGATGCAGAGAGTATATTCAAGGTTGAGATCAATGGATTTTTTGGGAATGAATGGAATCAAGGGATAAGAGGATATTGTGAGGTGGTGAAAAAAAAAATCAGGTAGATCAGCCATGACAGAGTAGGCTTGAAGGGCCAAATACTATCTCTTGTGTTTGACTTACCCGTTTCTTGTACCAGTTTATTGAACTTGTTTTCTACAAAGGATGACATCTCGTAGAAAACCTGATTTTCTACAGCATCTTCAAATCCATTGAAGTGGACACTCTTGCAGTAGATGACCATGTCTGAGAGTTCTTTGGCCAACTTTATCTTCCCACTCTGCAGTAAAGAGGCATTTAGCCACAAGAGAATTAGAGGTGTAGGTTGACTTAGAAACAGCAGTTTGGCATACTCTGAGCTTGGCAAGGTGGATGAATGCTACCTTGGCTGGCATCAAGTCAGAAGGAAAACTACCAGCCTTAATCCCATGCCCCACATCACAGTTAGTTGGACTACATGGAGCCCTATAACACCCCAAGATATGTAACGTGTTTTTTATAACCCCCAAGCTAAGAAGTACAGCAGAAACTGATAGAACAAACTTTCAAAAGAGAATTGGATACATTCGCGAAAAGAGAAAATGTACAGGAATATGGAAAATGAGTGGTGAGGGGGACGGCTGGGTGAAATAGCTCTTTTAATGTGCTAGCACAGGCTTGAAGGCCCAAATGGACCTTTTGTGCCTCATCACGCTATGACTTTTCAATCTAGAACAAAGGTGTAGAGGAAATACTGAATCATGGATTAAACCGCACAATTACATGACAAAGACAAGTCAGTAAAAACTGATATTGGGCACGTCTGAGGCTGGTTAGAGGGAAAAATGTTTCACATGGAAATGTTGGTTAATATCGAAGGTTGAATATTGCTGAGTAAGCAAACTCTCAGGAGTCAAAGAATGAATTAGCACTGTGATGGGAGGGGCATGATGGGTTTCCAGGATAGGATAAATAGTCAGCCTTCTTCCTTGGAAGGGAAAAACTTTCCCTTGTAGCTACTCATCTTGAAAATGTGTTTAATTATTGAGTAGTTCTTGCTATAATATTCCCATCAAACACTCCCAGAAAGCGTACAGCGTGAGTTCAGATACAGAGCAAAGCTCTCTCTACTTTGTTCCAACAATGCATCTAATACCCATCGTGGAAAGATGCCACCTTACTCTCGTAATAGCGACAGGCCAAATCTTTTCCTCAAGCAGATACTCATTCTGCTTTAATGTCCTGAATTGTGGGTCTCTGCAACTGAGCGCCCTCATTATTCCAGACAGGTACTGCCTTCTCACTGCCATTTCCTCTCACAAGCCTCCAGCAGAGTCAATGGAATGAAATGAGGGAAAGTGGGAGGGACAGAGGGAGAAAAGCACCAACAGAACAAGTAGGTGCGGCAGGGGATGCCTGAGGGGGTGGGACGGAAGGAGTTAAGAAGGGAGGTGTGAATGGAGGTGGCAGGACAGGGAGGGAGGGAGAGGGAAGAAAGCAGGACAAGCAAGATCAGAGCAAGTGGAGAGAGATTGGCGGGGGGTGGGGTGTGAAGGGGATGAGGGTTTGAAGGAAGGAGGGAATGGAGAATAAAATGGAGTGAAGGAGAGGGATGATGGAAAAGATGAGGAAGGAATGAAAGAAGGTAAGATAAGGAGGAGTGAAGGACAGGGTGTATGGGGTGGGGAGTGGAGGTAAAAGGAAAAGGAGGCACAGGAAGAGGTGCAAACTTCACTTGCAAGATTACCCACCTTTTTTACTTCCTTTTGCTCGTTTGCACTGTCTTGTTCAGCGGCTTCATCCTCATCGGAAACCTCATCGTTTGAATCTGCCTCCTGGGCAGCTTCCAGGCGATTCAGCCTCTTGCCTTTCACCAGAATCTTCCCCATCAGTTGCTGCATGTCATTCATCAGAATCAATTAATGAACATGTACAATCAGCTTATGGTGAATTCATCATCCTCCTCCCATCCAAAACACAAACGCTGGCTCATTCCCACTCGGACAATCACCTCCCAGCTGCCCAGCCTTGGCAACTCCTCACACAGTGGGTTAGAGTCTCGAATGACAACACACAACCCGAAGGTGGGAGCAAAGGACCAAGGTGCTGAACACAGTAACTCCAGGTCTACCCAGAATGTAGTAAGCTGAAACACAACATATGCTCCCAGTCTTTGAGATAGAGATCAAAATCTCATTTGCCTTTTTGAGTATTTTCAGTCCTGTTCATGGATTTTTAAAGATCTACCTGGACTCTTTGTACCTACACTGTTTCTATTACTTCAACATTTATAAAGTATCCTGTTCTGTCTCTCATAGAATGAGATTACACATGCAGTACAGCATTTGAATGCAAGAAATAGGAGCAACAGCAACACACTGCCTATCAAGCCCACACCATTATTCAACTCCATCATGGCTGATCCAAGGCCTCAGCTCGTCATTCCGTCCCTTACCTGAGGTGAGGGAAAGTTGGCCGGGACCTTGCCGTCGATTGTCTTGGTGAGCAGCATGTCGCCAAGGATGCTTTTCATGTGCTGAGCCATGGCAACTTGTTGCTCTATGCTGCAGTGATTCTCCAGAGACAGGATGACAGGATAAGGAGAGGTCTGGAAAACAAACACACCAGTACATTACTCCATCAGACAGGCATCAGGAGATTACAGCCTTGGTTCAGACATGGACAAAAACAAAGAGCTGAATTCCAGAGGGAAGATGACAGCCCTTGACAACCAGGCTGCATTCGACCCAATGTGGCATCATGGATCCCCAATCAAAAAAAAACTGGAATCAGGGGGACAAATTCTCTGCTGGTTGGAGTCATACTTGGCACATAAGATGGTTGTGAGTATTGAAGGTCAGTCATCTTCAGGATATCTCTGCGCGAGTTCCTCAGGGTAGTGTCCTGGGCCAAACCGTCTCGAAGTCAGAAGTGGGGATGTTTGCCAACGATGCTGAGCATTGTGCAATCATTCACGACTCCTCAATACTGAAACAGTCCACATTCAAATGCAACAAGATGTGGATAACATCCAGGCTTGGGCTGACAACTGCAAGTAACGTTCACACAAATGCCAGGCAACGACCATCTTCACTATGAGACAATCTAACTACTGCCCCTCGGGATTCAGTGTTACCATCACCAAATCTCCCACAATCAACATCCTGGGGGTTATCATTGATCAGAAACTCAACTGGACACATCACATTAACACAGTGGCTACAAGAGCAGGTCAGAGGCTAGGAATACTGTGATGAATAACTCACCTCCTGACTCCCCAGAGCATGTCCACCATCCACCAGGCATAAGTCAGGAGTGTGATGGAATACTCCCCACTTGCCTGGATGGGTGCAGCTCTAACAACACTCAAGAAGCTTAACACCGTGCAGGCCAAAGTAGGTCACTTGATTGGCACCACACCCACAAACATCCACTCCGTTCACCACCGATGCTCAGTAGCAAACAGTGTGTATCATCTGCAAGATGCACTGCAGAAATTCACCCAAAATCCTTCGACGGCACCTTCCAAATCCATGACCAGCTCTATCTAGAAGGACAGAAGCAGCAGATATAGGAGAACACCACCACCTGCAAGTTCCTCTCCAAGCCACTCACCATCCTGACTTGGGAATATATTGCCATTCCTTCGCTGTTGCTAGGTCAACATCCTGGAATTCCCTCCCCAAGGGCATTGTGGGTCAACCCACAGCCAGTGGACTGCAGCAGTTCAAGAATACAGCTCACCACCACCTTCTCAAGGGGCAACTAGGGATGGGCAAGTATTGCTGGCCAGCCAGCGACGCCCACATCCCACAAATGAATAATACAAAAGAGGTTCTAGACAATGAGGAGATCTTGATGGAGCCCATTAATTTGAAAAAACTGATTTGACTGTTATTACCAGAAAGAATCTGAAGATTTCATGTTTTAAACAAAATATTTTACCATGCAATCATTAGACAAAGCAAGTACTACTAGCTTTACACTTATGTTTTATAAGCCCTTACTATTTTCCCCAGAAATCTCCCCATTCCACTTATCTTTCCATCCAAGTTTTCTTTTATTTGTTCATGGGACGAGCATGTTGCTGGCTATACTAGCATTTATTACCTATCCCAGGAGGGCAGTTAAGGAGTCGACCATATTGCTGTGGGTCTGGAGTCACATGCAGGCCAGACAGGTGTGGATGGAAGTTTCGTTCCCTAAAGGACATTAGTGAACCAGATGGTTTTGACAATGGACAATGGTTTCATGGTCATCATTAGACTTTGAATTCCAGATGTTTTGTTTCTTTAACAAAAAATTGAGTTCACAGTGGTCCACTATGTGACTCACTAGTCCACTATGATTTCCAGAATCTTCCAGGGTTTCTTCAGTTGTCCAAAGACTGAACCAAGAGTGCATAATAGCTCAGAGGACTGCACTCTGACTCCCCCAATTTTCCCCACTTTGGCTCTTTGACTGTGAAGCTATTACAGGTTTTGTGAAAATCCATTTAATCTGTTGGAAATCTCACCTCATCTGGCCTTTACATGACTCCAAACCCACAACAATGTGGATGACTCTCAACTAAGGCCTAGTAAGCTACTCAGTTCCAAGAATTACAATTGGGCAATGCATG
The DNA here is from genome assembly GCF_021869965.1 of Rhincodon typus. Classification (NCBI taxonomy): domain Eukaryota; kingdom Metazoa; phylum Chordata; class Chondrichthyes; order Orectolobiformes; family Rhincodontidae; genus Rhincodon; species Rhincodon typus. The sequence goes on from NC_063333.1 coordinate 7,310,727, forward strand.
CTGGCTTTCAACACCCAGATCCCAAAGAATAATTAAAAAAAAGTTCTTTAACAGAGCGTGGCAAGAAGTCGGAACTTGCTGCAACAGGAAGTGGTGAAGGAAATAGCTGAGATATTTTCCAAAGGAAATTAGATGAGTTACATGAGAGGAAATTTATATTTATCTCATGCTTTCAATGTAATAAAGATCCACGGAACTTCGCAGCAGCCTTAACAAATACAATTAGACAACAAACCATACAAGGAGACAGTAGGGCTGATAGCCAAAAAGCTTGGCCAAAGAACTTCATTTTGGGGGAGTGTCTTAAGGAGGAAAGTGACGATGTGAAGCAGGAAGATTTAGGAAGGGGATTTTGGTGCTTGTCTCAAGTAGTTGGAGGCACAAGTACCAATGGGACAGCAATTAAAAATCAGAGATGCTCAAGAGGCCAGAACCAGATATTCATAGGTAGGGATCAGAGAGATGGGGAGAGTTGAGGCCACGGATGGGCTTGAAAACAAGAATAAGAATTTAAAATTGAGACATCGCTCGAATAGGAGCCAATGTGGGTCAGTGTCTGTGGGGTGGGAAGAGAGGGTGTGGTCTAGGACACCAGCCAGGAGTGTGTTGGAATACTGAAGTCTAAAAGTAACAAAAAGATTAATGAGTCAAGATTTTTTTTTGGAGTAGGGGAGCGGAATGGCGTGTTGTTACAGAGATAGAAATAAGTGAGGTCTTAGTGATGGAGCAGATTGCAGTCAGAATTTCAGGATGTGGGCATTGCTGGCTACAACATGAATTATTGCCCATCCCAAAAGGCAGTTAAGAGTCAACGATATTGCTGTGGATCTGGAGTCACATGCAGGCTAGATCCGACGTGAATGGCAGTTTCCTTCCCCAAAGAAGATCACTGAACCAGATGGCTCTACTCCACCACCCCAAACAATCAATGGTTTCACAGTCATCATCAGATCTTAATTCCAGGATTTTTTTTATCAATTTCAAATTTCACTATCTACCAAGGCAGGATTTGAAGCTGGGTCCCCAGAACATTACCTGGACCTCTCGATTTACAACAATTGGTGATGGTTTCACGGTCAATTTATGACTGCAAGACTAATAAGATTAATAAAGTCTGGTGATAGTACCACTGGGGCATTGCCTCCGCCTCTTCATTGCCTATACATTCTGTTGGGAGGTCCTGACATGAATGGTGCTACATAAATTCAACACTTTCTTCCTTTTGCTCCAAGCACAAGCTGTTACTGTTGTTGTTCATTCTTATAGTCACAATCAATTGCTAGACACAACAGGTCAGATTTAACCCTCAGTGCCACTCAATTCAATCTTACATACAGGGCCTCAAGTTTCAACAAATGAACGGGAACTGAAGGCTCAACAGAATCCTGTGAACACTGGCTTACCTTAAAGGCATATTGCTTTACTGCTTGGATGACGTCCTTGAAGAGGATTTTTGAGGTGAGAGTGTAGCCGTGATAAATGACTGGTTCTCCATCTCGTCCATCCCAGCAGTCCAACTCCACACAGCGGCAGCCTTTATTTAGGGCACTGCGGGCAAGATAACATAAGCTTAGCTTCTTGTGGCATCGCAGCATTGAAAAAAGCCAATTCAGCCCAGGAGTATTTAAATTCTTTGTTAAATGTTATTATTTCTACTACTTTTTGAAAAGGCCAGTCTTACAGTCATAAATTGACTGCGAAACCATCACCAGTTGTTGTAAAAACCCAACTGATTCACTAATGTCCTTTAGGGAAGGAAATCTGCTAGCGTTACGTGGTCTGCCCTACATCTGACTCCAGACCCACTACAATGTGCCCAACTCAAGTGCCTTCAAATAGCTCAGCAAACCATTCAGTTCAAGGGCAATTAGGGATGGGCAACAAATGCAGATCTTGCCATCAAGGCCCACTTCCCGTGAAATAAACGGAAAAGCTTTCATGCAGCCTATTCCAGATTATCACAACTCATAGAACATAGAACGGTACAGGCCCTTTGGCCCATGATGATGTGCCGACCTATTAACCTACTCAGATCAAACTACCCTACATACCCTACATTTTACTATCCTCCATGTGCCTATCCAAGAGTCGCTTAAAAGTCTCTAAAGTATCTGACTCTACTACCACTGCCAGCAGTGCATTCCACATGCCCACCGCTCTCTGTGTAAAGAACCTACCTCTGACATCTCCCCTGTACCTTTCTCCAATCACCTTAAAATTATGCCCCCTCATAATAGTCATTTCTGCCCTGGGAAAAAGTCTCTGACTATCCACTCTATCTATGCCTCTCATCATCTTATACACTTCTTAAAACTTTTTTTTTTAAACATTTTAGAAATATTTATTATTAGGTGTTACTGTATCACCAGTTGATAATTCACAACAGGGTACATTACTTTGGCTCTGAATCAATTGTTTTACCAAAAAAAAAATATGAATTTGGAAAGCTTGTATGCATGATAAACGTTGTTGCATGTAGCGTTTTTACTGTAAAATCATGAAAATCATGTCTTAGTTTGCAGATTAAAGATTAATCGCTGTGAAAAAACAGTTTTCCCCCAATTCCTGCCTGGTTCTTTTATTAATTACATTAAATCTATCTTCAGATTGCAGAGGCTCCTGTCAGTAGAAAGTTGCCCTTTATTTATTTCACAAGTGCATCACATAAATTTAAACAATTCTATTACCTCCTGTTGACTTTCCCAGCTTGAAGGAGATTGGCACTAGCTGTTCTAGAGTCTCTCACCTCTTAATATTCTGGTAAATTCCTGCTGCACCCTTTCCAAGGGCTTAGCATCCTTGGTAGAATGAGGATGCCAGAACTGAACTCAATACTTCTGCTGGGTTGAACCAATTACAAAAAAGTGAGGCATTTGTGCTGAACTTGGTCCAGTTTTTTCATCAAGCGAGGGAAGAAACGGACAGCATAAGATGGTAAAATAGATCAGGTCTGCATGTTTGCAGCGGACTAGCAGGGAATTTGGGGGATGTGGAGGAAGGGCATGTGTGTTCATTGAAAGTGTATAAACACACCAATTAAATGTGGGAGTACATCCAGCCCCTCTGTCTACCACCATTCAGCAGGATCATTGCTGATCTGATTATGGCCTCACTTCCTTGTTTCATACTGACCCTCACACAACTCAACTCAGATGTCAGACACCAGGATATCATGCTGCCTTGTTTTCACACACAAAAAAAGCCATAAGGCAAGCGGGAGGAACACTTGCCTGGATAGCTGGTAGCCCCCTTAGGTCAATCTTCCCCTCAAACTGCAGGGCAGAATATTACCTCTCCCCACAACAATAATGAACTTTGGGCTAATCACAACCATCCAGCTCTATCAATATTGCCAAAGCTTTTCATATTGCACTCATCAGGACAAAATGCAAGAATGCCAAATTTCAAATCACCATTTTTACCATAGGAGAAAAGGATGCTGATCAATTGGGCAAGGTGACTCTGATTGGCTGTGCTGTTGTCATGGAGAGCGCACCCAGGTAATTGACAAAAAAAGGAAGAAGGCTAGAACATGTTTGATGTTGGATGGGTAGTGGGCAGTCTCTTCCCTCTCCCTTCCACACCCACAAACCCCACTTACTCCATGTTGTCAAAGACACACATGTGCTAATATCAGCAAAGACAGCCTTTTGCAGGCTTCAGTACCTGATGTAGGCCTCAACGCTGCTGGGTCCTTCAAGCTGGTCTTTTGTCAGGTAGGTGTTGTGGGAGGACGAGATATAATATTGATTGAGTGGTTTTGACATGTCGTGGTGAACTTTGTTGTGGTCCTGGTTGAAAATGTCAGCAGCTGGTGACATCAGATAGCACATAAAACCATCCTTGGTCATGATGGAATCAGACCTTGCTGATGACAAAACAAATGGAGTCATTATTAACATCCAAATATGTTCCCTATCAAACTCAAAAAGATGATGGAAAATAGAGATAACAAGGTGTAGAGCTGGATGAACGCAGCAGGCCAAGCAGCATCAGAGGAGCAGGAAAGCTGACGTTTCGTGCCTGGACCCTTCTTAATTTCTGAAAGAAGGGTCCAGGGCCGAAACCTGAGCTTTCCTGCTCC
>NC_063333.1:7315210-7349331 GCF_021869965.1 Rhincodon typus
TTCTTTTTCTGAAGAAGGGTCCAGACCCGAAACGTCAGCTTTCCTGCTCCTCTGGTGCTGCTTGGCCTGCTGTATTCATCCAGCTCTACACCTTGTTATCTCAGATTCTCCAGCATCTGCAGTTCCTACTACCTCCGATGGTAGGACGTCAATCTGCTAGGAGTAGCCTGGAGTTTCGAAGATTTGAACGTTAATTTCCTGACACTACCATGGGCAACGACAGGGTGAAAGGAATAACGGGGACATAAAAGAAAGACAGTTATTGCCTTTTGTTTGAATACCTTCTGCTTAATAAACAAATTGAGACGGGAGCAAGACTGTTTGACTGAAAATGAAGCATCATCCAATTAGGTCACGGGAATTCTTTGCACTTTCTGATTGGCCACAAGGTGCCTGGGGAGTCAAAGGCGTGAGGATTGAGCAGGACGATTGGCAGCAGGTGCAGTCAGACTACGAGCTCTCCAGGAATACGTTCTTGCAGAGATGGCAACCCTACTTCAGAAGCGAGGGCCATCTTAGCACACGGGCTTACCTTCCTCATTGAGTTCGTACTTTTGGATGAGCTGTGCTGCGTACTGCTGGTTTACGTTCTCCCTTTGCTCCTTCCGCAGAAACTCTGTCAGCTTGTCCACTGCAAGGAGACGGTTCTTGTCACAGTAGGCCTCGAAGATGGTGCTGATCTCCTCACGCTCTGTCACCAGCTCGTAAAACTCCTCAATCTCTTTGCCATGGATTGCGCCATCCATTGATTTATCACATTTCTGTGGAATGTAAAAGGAGACTTCAGTCTGTGAGTGAGGTGAAAGGATGCAATGACAGGAAAGTTCTAGAAAAGGTATCACATGGATAGGGCAAGACCCTTGTACTGGCTCTTTCAAAGATCAGTCCAGTTAGTCCCAATGCAGTGCTCTATCCTTATATTCCTCCACTTTTTTTCCTCATTCAACCATTTATTCAGTTCCCTTTAGATTACTGGTGAATCTATATCCAACATTACATCAGGCAAAATAATACAAATTCAAAACAATACTCACCAAAAATGGTGCTAGACAAATTAATTTCTACCCCCAACCTCCCACCCCACATCACCAGGAGTTTAAAATGGGGAAGGTGTTAATGAAAAATGGGTCGAGACAGAATTGGGGATGGTTGCGATGCACATTGTTGAGAAGCAGCCAACTACTTGGGCTCAGGTATGAGGAATGTGATCGAAAGCGACAGTGACCATCCGCCCCCACTCTCCCCCTGACAACCACCCCCCAACCCACACTCCTGCAGAGGGCATCAGATTTCAATACCATACCGCAAACAGCTCCTTTGCATATGTATCATCCACCTCAATGTTCATCATGCGCAGAAACTGTTTTACTTCATCCAGCGTCATTTTATTGTCTTTGTTCACATCAGCCTTTTGAAGATAAATTTGAAACCATCTGTACAGTGATTCAAGGAATCAAACTCCACCTGTCAGGGCAACAAAGGTGCAAACTCCCCTGATTTCAAAAGATGTCCCTGATATTTTCTAATCAAGATGTTCAGAGATGTTATGACACACCTCTGGAGCAGTTTGGACATGAACTTGGGTCTCCTTGTTCAGAAGTAAGGACACTACCACTGCACCACAAGAGCCCCCAAAAAAAGTTCCAACTTTAAATTCAATATTAGCTACGATTGGCCCCTTATTAGTTACCAGTCCCTCACTAGTTTTTTGATAATTATACCATTGTCCATTTCATGCAAGGCCTTTTTAAATGTACCCACATCCTTGGTCATACTACCAATTTAGAGAGTCATAGAGATCTACACCACAGTAAAAGGCCCTCTGGCCCATTATGCCTGTGCTGGTCAAAAAGACATCCACCTAACTTTTCTAATCCTAGTTTCCAACACTTGGCCCATAGCCTTGCATGTCCTGGCAGTCACAAGTGCACATCTATTTGAGGGTTTCTGGCTCTACACACCTACAGGCTGTGAGTTCCAGACCCCACCCCCTTGGTGAAATTGATTTTCCCTCACAGAAAAGATTTCCCAGTAGGTTGCCAGGATCAGAAGGCTTGCATTAGGAGGAAAGGCTGGATAGGCTGGGACTTTATCTTTGAAGTGGAGGGTGAAGGGTCATCTTATAGAAGTTTATAAAATCATGAGGGGCGTAGATAAGACCAATAGCAAAGGCAGTGTAGAGGAGTCCAAATCTAGAGGGCATAGGCTTAAGGTTAAGGGGGAAAGATTTAAAAAGGGACTCAAGGAGCAACTTCTTTACACAGAGAGTGGTGCAAGAATGGAATGAGCTGCCAAAGGAAGTGGTAGAGTTGGGTATAATTACAACATTTAAAAGACATTTGAATAGGTACACGAATAGGAAAGGTTTAAGAGGGATATGGGTCAAATGCAGGAACATAGGGTTAGCTCAGTTTATGGTACCTGGTTAGCATGGACAAGTTGGACCAAAAGGTCCGTTTCTGTGTTATATGACTCTATCCCCTCGAAACTCCCTGCCACTTTCCTTAAATCTATCCCCCTGTAGTCAATGATTCCTACAAAAGGGAAGAAAATTCTTCCTGACTATACCCCTCTTAAATTTTAAAGATCTCAATCACGTCCCCTCTCAGTCTCCTCTGTTCCAAGGAAAACAATCCCAGTCTGTCCAATCCCTCTTCATAAACTCTACCCCCTCCAGGCAACATCCTGGGGAATCTCCTCTGTACCCTACCCATTGCTGTCTCACACCTCATGCAATACTCTAGGCATGGCTTAACCAACAGTTTATACAGTTTTAGCATAACCCTCTTGCTCGAAAACTGTATGCCTTGACTAATAAAGGCAAGTGTACCATATGCCTTTTTAACCACTTTATCCACCTATCCTGATGCCTTAAGGGACTAGTATACATGTACACCAAAAGGTCCCTATGATCCTTGCCAGTCCCTCACTAATACTATCAAATCCTCCTTTAGAATACTAGTTTATTAGAACCAGCTCATTAACTATCAACTGATCATTAGCTACTGCTGAGTACCTAATAGTTCAGTCAATGTGCCACCCTGCAGAAGAACTAACAAGTCAGTTTGGTAAAGGACAATGCTTAGTGATTTTTTTTTGCACAAGATAATGGTTCTGAAAGGGTTAATTAATGTTGGTGCCTGCAATAAACTCCAACCAACTCCCAATTTTTTTTTTTCTTTATTCATTCACAGGATGAGGGCGTCACTGGCTAGGCAGCATTTATTGCTCAGCCCTAATGGCCCAGAGGGCAGTTTAGAGTCAACCACATTGCTGTGGGTCTGGAGTCACATGTAGGCCAGACCAGGTAAGGATGGCAGTTTCCTTCCCTCAAGAACGTTAGCGAGCCAGATAGGTTTTTCCCGACAATCGACAATGGATTCATGGTCATCATTAGATTCTTAATTCCAGATATTTTACTGAATTCAAATTCCACCATCTGCCATGGTGGGATTCGAACCCGGGTCCCCAGAACATTATCTTGGTCTCTGGATTAACAGTCCAGTGATAATATCACTAGGCCATCACCTAGGAGTTCAAAATTCTTGGGTGGGAAATTGCAGAAAATAGAGCTGGACTTTGAAGGGGACAAACATATCATCTACGGTCTCCCAAGTTAAACGTTGTTACAAAAACCTATACCTAATAGTCAGGGGGCCCAGGTTCACATGGCCCAGAGATATCACAAAGTGTCTGCGCAGGTTCATTAAAAATATATATACAGCAAATTGCTACCATGCAATAAACTACACCTTGTTCAGACAACAGCTTCAACCCATTTAGACTCTCTTGTTATTGTGCCTCTCTCCTGTAAACCAAACAGGCCTCTGGACCCAGTCAAGAACAGTGGAATGGTGGCAGTATTCGTGTACCCATAAATATCACAATTTTCTCCATCAAATCAAGATCAGTTTGGAGAGGATCACAGATCAGGTCTGATATTCTTCGAAATAAGCAACTGTGTACAAACAAGAAAACCTTCAGAGAAAGGTACGCAAATTCTGCTCAGTTGCAGAATTCACATGATGGTGTAGACAGCAAACTTGAAGAGTAGCACCAGGATACAAAATGGATACACTTCACTACTGCTCGTTCAGAGGAGAAAGTTGCTGTTCTCAAAGCTCTGGAAGGCAAATTGGGATTATTTGGCTGACAAGAGATCCCAACTAGCACCTGTACAGCACCTCAGTTGGGAGGTAGCAATCCCAAGATGCAAAACTGACACCGCACTACACAAGGTGATATTAGCAGGGCAGGTCCTTGCATTTGAGGTCGGTTTTAACAAATAACACAAAGGGGCAGTGGTAGTGAGGCAGAGAGATTTTGTGGTGATTGAACAAGAGCTCCAGAGCTCAGTGTAGGCAGCACAAGGCATGGCCAATGGAGTGACAAGGGTGGAAGCAGCCAGAATTGAAAGGATATCAAGAATAGGTAGGGGCTAGAGATGATTAAGGAGATGGGGAGGACCGCTAAGGGTTGGATAAGATTACAGGTTGCCCAGGGCTGCAAGGCCAAAGAGCAGGGATGGCAGAGGTGACATGGTGGCTTGGCCACTAGAATACACATGAAGAGATGGAGACATCAGTGGACAGAGAGCAGGTCAGCGAGTAAAAGGGTGAGGGTGAATGGGATTCACTGTGCTTTAGGAAACATGATAAACAGTCTGCACGTCAAGATCTTACAAACAATAGCATGATTTTAAAAAACCCAGGTTATCTGGTTACATGCTGCAGATTGAGAAATAAACATCCGGTAAACATCTGAAGAGCAAGGGGAGCTCTGAGGACAGCATTTTTCAGAAAAGTGGCAAATTGGATTCATATTATTCTGCATATTACTCTCTCAGTCACAGTATTATCCACCAAACTGCACAAGGTATCAGTGAATAGTGGCCTTGCATTGAACAATCCTGCTTCAGGAAGCTGGAGGGGTCAGGGCAGGTTTCCTGCGCTCCCATAATTACTGCAAGGCTATAGTAGTTCACCCGTCTCCCTCCAGGCCACCGCTTGCTTTTCCATCCCTGCCCCCGCACTGCTTCCAACGCCCCCACTCCCGCCCAACACATGAATGTTATCAGCCACCATGGTCTCACTGTCTGCTGTGTGGAATAACAGATGTGGGAGAAAAAAAGGAAGGCTCCTTTTGGGAGCTGGCACTGATCCTAGGGCCCATTGTTCTGAGAGCAGGCGATAGCATTATCTGGTCACTGCTTAGGTTACTCAGGCCAGATTCCACTTATCTGCAGGTTTGTAAACGTGACCCGGATACCAGTTACCATGGATTATTTATTTTAAACTTGTTCTAGGGACGTGTGGTTAGGGACGACTTGCTCTAGGGACATCTCCAATCACTGAGGCAAGTGAGACATGACTCCAAGCACCTTTTTCAGGTGAATGCAAAAGATCACTGTCATCACACTGAAAAACAGGCAAGGTGGGTGGGTGTGGGTTTGGGCGGGGGGGGGGGGGGGGGTGTGGTGGGTGCGTCACCCTCCTCTCCCCATGTCCTGGCTAATGTTCATCCCTCAATCAGTATCACAGTGCTGTTTGTGGGGGTCTTGCTGTGCACAAATTAACAGCTACACTTCCTATATTCCCACCAAGGCTATACTTCAAATGTAGTTCAATGGCTACACTGAACTTTGAGGTTGGCTAGAGATTGAGGAAGGCACGTGTAAATACAGATTCGCATTCTGCAGTCCGGGAGGGTGAGGGGCGGCTGGATTCCTTTTTTACTCTCTATCTTGTGGCACACTATCCTGACTGCACCCAAATGGGAGCATGCATGCCTCCCAGTAAACAGGCAGTGGGGAACAGAGAGGTCCAAACCAGGTGTGAAGCTTCCTGTTGTCAAATAGCCTGCTTTCCATTCTATTGGCAAGGCGTCTCACGCAGAATGCTTGGGTTAATTCTCTAATTGTGCATTTTCTGTGAACATTTGTCATTTGTTTAAGCATCTGCTAGGACAGAGGCAGACTTTCCAATGAGTAGCATTTGGGAGCAAGAAGGTTGGGGGTTGGGAGGGGAGACACAGAAAAATTTATTCTTGGGAAACGGGTTTCACTGGCTGGGATGCTCATTCCTAAATCACCCTGGGGAAGGTGGTTGCAAGCTACCTTCTTGAGCCTGCAGCCCTTGTCTATGTGGACCCACAATGCCATTAGGGACGGAATTCCAGACTTTGATCCAGTGACAGTGAAAGAACGGGGCAATACATTTCCAAGTTGGAATGGTGAGTGACTTGGAGGGGAACTTGTAGGTGGTGGTGTTCCCTCGCAGTTGCTGCCCTTGTTCTTGTAGATGGTAGAGGTCATTGATTTTGAGGACCCTCTGAGTTGCTGCACTGCATCGTTTAGATGACATGCACTGCTGGTAGTCAACACTGGTGAGGGACGGAGGGACATTCAAGTATAGAACTTTTTCTTTCCCAACTCCCTCCCCCCACCCAGTGTATGCGGGATTCCCAGGAAAGGATACTGGTCCAGACGCTCTCTCTTGTTCATTTTGGAATCTCTCTTCTTGAGCTTGTTGAGGCCGTCAATCCAGTGTTTGGCTTCCTTTGCGTCACTGGCAATGAGATCCAGGTTCTTCTTCCTGCCCTTGAAGACGATGGTGAAGCAACGGGCAGCGGGGATCTCCATGGCAAACTTCTGCATGCCCTCAGACTGGTGGCCAGGCCGCAACTCCTGGATGTCATCAATTGAGACTGTGGGAAGAACAGCAAAAAGAGAGAGAGAAAAAAAAAAGGACAGGCAATCAGACCAGAGAGGAGGCAGCCTTCAGTGTATTAGCAACAAGAAAAGCTGCATCAATATGCCATGTAAACAAGTACCCACTCACAGCTGAGCTAAAGGGTTTTTAAACTCCAGGCTGATCTGTCACAGACTATCCACCATGGCTTTGGGCGGTGTGCAGGAAGATGGAATTAGAAAGAGTGTCTTTGGGTCAGCACGGGCAAGATGGCCAAATGGCCCCCTTCTGTGCTGTTTCATTTCTATGGTTCTATAACCCCAAGGTCAGCTGAAATTCTGAAAGCCTTTCTGCTCCTATGATGTTGCTTGGCCTGCTGTGTTCATTCAGCTCTGCACCTTGTTGTCTCGGATTCTCCAGCATCTGCAGTTCCTACTATCTCAGCTGAAATTCTGCTGCCGTGTCATCACTTACATCAAGTCCTCTTCAACGATTATTCCAATTCCTGCACTACATCCCAACCATGAAATTTCCTTGACATTAACATTATCATCCATGTTTGCAAATCCCTTCTTAGCCTTGGCTCTCAGCATTTCTGGAATCTCCTCCAGTCCAATTCCATAACCCCCTGAGATCTTTGCTCTCCTCCAATTCTGGCCTCTTAAACATTCCCAAAAATAAATCGCTACATTATTGGTAGATCCAGTTTCCTGAGCCTGAGCTCTGGAATACTTCCTCCTCGAAGCCTTTCCACTTCACTTTCCTCCTTAATACTTACCATTTGAACCAGCATTTTGTCCCTGATCCGATCTCTCTCTAGGTGGCTTGGTATTAGACTTTATTTTGTCACACCCATGATGTGCCTGGAAGAGTTTTGTTACATTAAAAAGGTGCCATAAAAATACAAGATTATTGTTGTGTTGGGCATCAGAGACTCTGTACAGTAATATTTGGGACAGCGGGGTTGTAAAGTTTGCAACAAGGATCTCCAGACAACAGTTTAAATTGATACACAAATGCCTGGGTATAAAACAAGCCCCAGGCACCATTCCAAGGACAGCAAAATGTTCTTGGCCCCAGTGTTTATCTGTCAACCAGTACCATCACAAATACAGCAATTGCTGGTGGATTTCCCAGTTGTTTGTGGACAGTTTAAAACTATGTTTACCTACAAAGCCAGTGACTGCATGCAAAAAAAGTTAGTTAACTGTGAGGCCCTGGGTTTCATGTTTGGGGAGAGGGGTGGGGTAAAGGTGCTTTTTCTTTGTTTTCTGGAGAGGGGTGGGTGAAGGAAGCGGCATCCAGCAGCAACAGCAACAGGACAAGCCAGACATGGCTCCACCCAAGCTCGGGGTTTCCCAGCAAACGAGGAACAGGTCCTGACCGACTCTCCTGGATCGGGCTCTCAGACTGAGCAGAGGCTCCTGGCCCGCAGCTCAACCCTCGCATCTGAAGGTGCGGTTAAGCATCGGTAAAAGGGACAGACGGTGGCAGCGTTTGGAAGAGCGTTGGATGGGGAACAGGAGGTATGGAACCCGCGCGTCCCCAGGCCTGTGGCTCCAGCTCAGACACCATGGTTGTGGAGCGACGGGGTCAGAGGCCCGTAACCGAGGCCCTTGAGCCTGTAACAGAGGCCCCAGCCAATGTCAAGCAGTAACTGGAGGAGCAGCACAGGAAGACCGAGAGAGAGTGAAAGATGAACTCTAGTGCAGTAAAATCATGCATTATATTCAGTGTTTCAAGATTTCATTTCTATGGTTTCTATGCACAGGAACATAATGACACTGTCTAACACACGAGAAAACAGTTCTCACTTTGTTTTTATATATACACGACAATAAATCAACGTCTAACATCTAAATCTATATAAATGCAAGTTCCTTTTCCTTCTCACACAGGAATAAAAAAAGTTTCTCCGGAGTTACACTATCAAAATTCTTCATGATTGCGAGCAACATTAACAAAACCAGAGAGAGACAGTGTGAGCACATGCAAGGGGGGAGACAAAAAGACAAGACAAAGAATGTTTTTCAAAATAATAGAGAATAAAAACACAATATAATATAAATTAGAAGGCCAATCAGCCCCTCAAGCCTGCTCCACCATTTAACAAGGTAATGTCTGATCAGATGTTGATGTCAGCGCATCTTCCGGTCTAGCCCACCCCCCTGACCATAACGCTCGACTCACGACTCCTGACTCCCTTGTGTATCAAAAATCTGTCTCAGCTCACCGAGCTTTCAGAGATAAATAATTGGATAGAGCTCTAATGCAATTCTTTAGAATGACAAAGGATGGGAGGTGACTTGATAGAGGTGTACAAAATGATCAGAAGTATAGAGTGGACAGCTAGAGACTTTTTCCTAGGGTGGAGGTAGCTATTACGAGGGGACATAGTTTTAAAGCGAGTGGAGGTAGATTCTTTACTCAAAGGGTGGTTGGGGCGTGGAATGCATTGCCAGACAGGGTAGTGGAGTCGGCCTCATTAGGGGCATTTAAGTGGCTATTAGATAGGATATGGATGATAGTATAAAGGTAGGGGTGGAGGTTAGATAGACCTTAGGTTTAAGGTAAAAGTTCGGCACAACATTGTGGGCCGAAGGGCCTGTACTGTTCTATGTTCTAACTCATATTGCAAGTGTTAGAACTCTTTTGCAGTATACTTGTCTTAATTAGCTTCTGTTAATCTACTTTAATGATGGTTATAGTGGGGGGGGGGGGGGGGGAGAGAAGAGAAGGGTCTTGGTTAAGGTACGGGTGGCAGTACGAGGGCTCAAAACAACATTTAAGCAATCCCAACTCTGTATGTGTATGGTGTGTGTCTGTGTGTGCATACACACGCAAGAAATCTGCTATCAGAATGTCACAACTGATATTCAAAAAGATGTGTCATAAGTCAAACAGAAGTTAGAATAATCAAAACCAGCCAGATTTCCTGACTCTCTTACTAAGTGAATGAGTGAGCAACAGACAGGCAGACAGTCTGATCGCAGATTGTGACAAGACCCCTCATTCCGATTGTTAGAAAATGTGGAACTCATCACAGTGGTATCTTGAAACCAAATAGGGTCCATTGCCTGGGTGCTCCTGCTTGCCAGTTACCCCAACAGCACCGTTCATGGAGCAGTTGGAAAGTTACAAACATTTCCAAACTTAGACATTTCCCAGACAGCTTTGGGAAGCATCCTGGGACAGAAGTCAGACAGGTGTTTGAAATAAACCCACACTTTGTACTTTTATAGTTGCGGGGAGATGGCAGTTTGAGACACTAAGGAATGCTTAAAAAAGTCCTGAGTATCTTTGACCTCTAATACCAATTCTAATTCTCACACACCCACCCAACAAAAAAATACTTGCATTTAACGTAGCACCTTCCATCATCACAAGTGGCCTCAAAACTCTACAGCCAATGTTGTAAGCTAGGAAATGCATCAGCCAATTTGTACACAGTAACCTCCCACAAACAATAATAAAGATCAGATAAACTGGTCTATTTTCATGACTTCTCAGTGAGGGGATAAATATGGACCAGAGCACTGTAAAGCACTCCATTGCTCTTATCCGAAACTGTGCTTTTGCATCTTTATCCACAGAGGGCAGACAGGGTCTGACTTTAGCATCTCTTCTGAAACACTCTGGTAGGGGCGATGCACGATCATTGCTGGACTGCAAACGAAAGGGGTGGTCTTGATTTTGTTGCTCGGGTCTCAGGAGTAGGACACTGACCACTCAACCTTCCAGTAAAAGTAGGCAGTGGCAGCAGATATTGGGTTAAAAATCAGTCTGGCAGGCTGGGTCGGGTCAGGTCGGCTCGGCTCGAGTGACTGACGCAGGGTGCGAGTGGAATCCCGCACTGAAGTAGACAATGACTACAGCACCTCGAGTACTGGACAGTGCAAAGTTCACTCTGTGCCCCAGAAATTTAAAAAAAGCCAGCCCAGGCAGTGTGTAAAGCCTTGCCCCAACAAGAGAACGTGGCCAAGAGATTCCACAAGGACCCAGCAAAACAATCCCTGCAGGAAACGGACAAAGTAAATGAAATAACGAGGAGCAGTTTCCTAGTTGGGCAGCATTAGTACATAAAAGGAAAACATTCACTTATACCCTCAACTCCTGCATTAATTAACAATGTTAGCAAACTCAACCTTGAACAAATTTGAAGAATTCCGCATGCTAACTACCCTCAAAAAAAATTCTCTGCAATTTGACCTTAAAAGCGACTGGCCTATATTTGTGGCACATAACAAGTCTCACAATGCCTTAACACAGCAGTAGGCTATTCAGCCCCTCTAGCTGCTCTGCCATTCAATTCGATCATAGCTGATTTCCTGCCAGCTGTCCATAACCCTTCAATCTGTTACTAGTTAAAAATCTATCTGCTCCTTCAATTTACTCAATGTCCCAGTATCCACCACACTCTAGGGGAGTGTTTTCCACAGATTCACGACCCTTTGAGAGCAGTAACTCCTCCTCATCTGCTTTAAAACTGCCGTCTGTTATCCTAAAACTATGACCTCCCATTCTATATTGCCCCACAAGTGGAAATATCTACTTTACATTTACCTTGTTAATCCCCTTTAGCATCTTACATGCCTCAATTAAATCTCTGATTCCTCTATTTTGTTTAAACTCAACAGAGTACAAGCCTAAAGTGCTCAGTCTCTATAATCACAGACCCCTCATTTCTGGAATAAATCTCACCAACCTCTTTCTGAACTGCCTCCAAAGCAACTACATCCCTCGGAGTAAGAGGGATCAAAACTGTACAGAGTTCTCCAGCTGTGGTCTTTGGTAGTCATCCTGGTTCATTCAGGAGGTGTCAGACCAACAGGCAACTCCAGACCCACTGCAATGAGCTCAACTCAACCGCTTTCTACAATTGTATCAGAGATAGTAGGAACTGCAGATGCTGGAGAATCCGAGATAACAAGGTGTAGAACTGGATGAACACAGCAGGCCAAGCAGCTCCTGCTCCTATGATGCTGCTTGGCCTGCTGTGTTCATCCAGCTCTACACCTGGTTATCTCTGCTTTCTACAATGGCTGAGAAAGCCTTCAGGCCAAGGATTAAGCATGAGCAACAAATGCTGATCTTACCAGTTATAGTCATATCTCAAGCAATAAGAGATCCAGCACTGGCTGTAAAGAGTTCAATAACTCCAACGGCCTCCTCCTATGCTCTGGGTGCTAGATGATAGGATCTATGCTAGATCCTGGCCATTCAGCCCAATATGCTGGGCCAGCTCTTCCTCTTTCTAGATGCAAATTCATTAATTTTTTTATAGCCGATAAACTTGCTAGGTGAGCTCACTGATTGCAAAAGTGAATAAGACAGGGTTGAATGATGTGTCAATCACTTCACCCTGCTGGATCCAGTTTTGACACATCCGCCGGTGAGAAATCTCCATAGCTGGGCCAGCCTGTGCCAAGATTGAGGTTAGGTTGTTTGGAGTTGGGGGGGGGGGGGGGGGGGGGAGGTGGAGGAAAGAGGTGAGGAAGGGATAACTCCACTCGGATCCTGGAGCGGACAATAACTCCCGGTGTCCCTTCAACACCCCCAGGCCAGTTTGGAGGAGCGTGGGGTTTCATGTAGTGCTGCTGGCACATATCCAGATTTACTGGGCCCTCAAATACCAGCTGCCTCAAGACCAAAAGAATGTCTTCCCCCGAGACTTGTCTCAACATATCCGAGCTTCCCCAGCAAGTCAAACATGTCCCGGCCCTGATCTGCACACTCCTGCCCACACAGCTTCAGGCTGGTTGATCTCAGCTAAGGTCAAAGGTCAAACTTGGGAACACGCTGCAGCTCAATTTGTTTATGGGATCTTGTTGTGCAATAACAACGAAATAACACTTTCTTTAAAAACACATGTCACCACAGACACAGAATCACTAATTTTCAGAGCCCCCTCCACTGCTCCATTTCAGTATGGCAGCCGAGAAAACTTTTGCTTCTGCTGCAAAGGCAGAAATGTCCCTCATTTAACTCGGCCACTTCCTGGCAGTGTCGCACTCCCTCAGTACTGTACCGGAGTGCTGTTTCAGATCATGTCCTCAAGCCTCTGGAGGGGCTCAAGAACTCACAACCACTCATTTAGAGATGGGCTCTCACACAACTTACGGGTTAGTTTTATTTTTCTTTATTCATTCATGGGATGAGGGCATTGCTGGCTAGGCAGCATTTATTGCCTATCCCCAATTGCCCAGAGGCAGTTCAGAGTCAACCACATTGCTGTGGGTCTGGAGTCACACGTAGGCCAGACCGGGTAAGGATGGCAGTTTCCCTCAAGGACATTAGTGAACCAGATGGGTTCTTCCCGACAATTGACAATGGACAATGGATTCACGGTCATCATTAGATTCTTAATTTCAGATATTTTACTTGAATTCAAATTCCACCATCTGCCGGGGTGGGATTTGATTCAGGTCCCTAGAGCATTATCTGGATCTTTGGATTAACAGTCCAGTGATAATACCACTACGCCATCGCCTCCCAGTGTGTTGAAGTCACTGTATTGAGGCTCCTCCACACCCACCAACCTTCTATCAAAGACAACATCACATGCTCAGTGCTCCCAAACCGTTATTCCTCTCACTGTATACTCCAAACTCAGCCCTGACAAAGTCTAATACGTTCGATGAAATTCAGCTCAGAATGCTCATCTGTTCTGGCGAAGTCTACCCCCTTAAATTCTCTCCACCCGACTCCAGTCAGTCATTCAGGACTCAAATTCCAGTGGTCACTGACTAAAATGAAGCCACTTCCACTGACTGGACATTAGTTGGTACCTCTGTGCCTTAGTGACGTTCACCAGGCTGTGGTAATGGTAGAGTGGGGATATGCCAGACCATGAGCTTGCATACTGCATTGGAAAACAATTCTGCTGATGGCCCACAGTACCTCATGGAGGCACAGTCTTGAGCTACTGGATCCATTTAAAATCCACCCCATTTAGCTTCATGTCAGCGCCACACAACATGGAGAGTATTCTCAATGCGAAGATAGGACTTTGTCCCCAGGACTGTGCAGCGGTCACTCTTACCAATGCTGTCACAGACAGATGCATGTGCAGATTAGTGAGGAGGAGGAGGAGAAGAAGCATGTTTTTCCCTTTTGTTGGTTCCCTCACCACCTGCCGCAGACCCAGTCTAGCGGCTAGGTCATTTAAGACCCAACCAGCTCGATCAGTAATACTGTTGCCGAGCCACTCTTGGTGATGGACATTGGAATCACCGACCACAGTACCTCTCTAATAGAGTTGCAAGGACATAAAATGTACTCTGGTGGGGGATTTCAACGACCACCAAGAATTCAACATGGAGCAGTACTGATCGATCAGCTGATGGAATATGGTACATGGTAATCAGAAGGGTTCCTTGCTCATGTTTTACCTGATGCCATGAGAGCTCATGGTGTCCAAAGCCAACATTGAGGACTCCATTTCGACTGTATATCACCGGGCCACCACTTCTGCTAGGTCTTTCCTGCCGATGGGACAGGTCATATCCAGGGATGGCGATGGTGGTGTCTGGGACTTCGCCTGTATGGCATGATTCCATGCATTTCACAGTCAGGCTGTTGCTTGACTAGTCTGTGAGAAAGCTCTCCCAATTTTGGCACTAGCCCCCAGAGGTTAGTGAGGAGGACTTAACAGGGTCAAGAGGGCAGAACTTGCCATTGAGATTTCTGGTGCTTAAGTCATGCCAGCTGGTCCATCCATTTTTTTTTAGGCTTGCCAGCAGTTGATACAACCAAATGGCTTGCTAGGCAACACGATTGTCAGTGGTTTCCTGCTCTCAAGAATTTTATTTTTAAGATTTGTACTGAGCTCAAATTCCACTATTTGCCATGGTGTGAACCAAACCCAAGTCCCCAGAACAGTACCTGGATTACCAGCCCAATAACGTCACCACCTCACTACTGACTCCCCCATCACTAAAGCACACATTCTCACTCATCTCGTCCCCTCACTGTTGGTGAGCCTGTATCTGGTTTACTGCGTAAGCTTTGCTTCCTGAGTTTAAGAAAGGATGCATTATCATTGGAGGCTGTTCAAAGAGATTCACCAGGCTGATTCCTGCAATAAAGGGGTTGGACTTATCAAGAATAGCTAACAAGGTTAGACGTTCATTCATTACAGTTTACAATAATGAGGGGCGATCTTATTGGAACATACAAACTCTGAGGGGCCTTAACAGGATAAATGTTGAGAAGAGGTTTCTGTTGATGGAAGAATCTCAAACCGGAGATGTAATTACAGAATAATGAGACACCCATTTAAAACTAAGATACAAAGTAAGTCCTTCTCCCAGAGGGTAGTGAATGTCTAGAATTATCTACCCCAGAGAGTTGTAGAGGCTAGATCACTGTAAGTAAAGAGTTAGAGGACAGATTTTTGAAATATCAGGGAATTGAGGCAGGGAAGGAGTTCAGGCCTGAGGTAGATCAGCCATGATCGGGAGAAACTCGGCAGGCTTGAGGGGCTGAATGGCCTACCTGTTTCATATGAAACTGTTAAGAATAAATTCACTAGGCCAACTGCTGGAACAGTGAGGGGCATGAGGAAGGGTTTAAGTTGGGCCTGTACCAGAATGATTTTAGTTTTTGAAAAGTATAAAATTTGTGGGGCCTTGTGAGGGCAGATGCCGACAAGATAGAACATAGAACAGAGAACAGTACGGCCCACGATGTTGTGCCGACCTATTATCCTAAGGTCAATCTACCCTGCATACCCTACATTTTACTATCCTCCATGTGCCTATCCAAGAGTCGCTTAAAAGTCTCTAAAGTATCTGACTCCACTACCACTGCCGGCAGCGCATTCCACACACCCACCACTCTCTGTGTGAAGAACCTACCTCTGACATCTCCCCTATACCTTCCTCCAATCACCTTAAAATTTTGCCCCCTCGTAATAGTCATTTCCACCCTGGGAAAAAGTCTCTGGCTATCCACTATCTATGCCTCTCATCATCTTGTAAACCTCTATCAAGTCACTTCTCATCCTTCTTTGCTCCAATGAAAAAATGCCCTAGCTCCCTCAACCTTTCCTCATAAGACCTGCCCTCCAGTCTAGGCAGCATCCTGGTAAATCTCCGCTGCACCCTCTATAAAGCTTCCACATCTTTCCAATAATGAGGTGACCAGAACTGAACACAATATTCCAAAGTGTGGTCTAACCAGAGTTTTATAGAGCTGCAGCATAAACTCACGGCTCCTAAACTCAATTCCCCTGCCAATGAAAGCCTGCTTTACAATCCTATCAACTTGGGTAGCAACTTTGAGGGATCTATGGACGTGGAGCCCAAGATCCCTCTGTTCCTCCACACTGCCAAGAGTCCTGCCATTAACCCTGTATTTTGCATTCAAATTTGTCTTTCCAAAATAATGCTTCCCTTCATGGGGAATCTAGAGATGGGGGCATGGTTTAAAAATCAAACGTCTCCCATTTGAGAGAGATGAAGAGACATCTCTTCCGTCGGAGGTTAATAGTCTGGAATTCTCTTTCTGGATTTAGGCAGATTTTTGATCTATAATGGAGTCCAGGGTTACAGGGTGGGGTTGGGAAAAGGTGGTGGCTGACAAGGTGGAGTAGAGGACACAAATCAGATCAGCTCTTGAATGCAAAGCAGGCTCAAGGGGCAGAATGGCCTACCTTTATTTTTAAGTTTAAAAAATCTTATTCGAGCTTCTGGCCACATTGCACTTGCTTTTGGCTGGAGATTATCACAAGTGGCTGTTTTGCAATCCCTGCCAATGCAGACTGAGTCAGACAGAGTTACGTAGCAATACAGTGTCTCTCACTGGTACCTTCTGGCTTCCCTTTAATACTAGAAGCCAGGATATAGGCAAGGCTGGCATTTGTTGATAATCCACTCCTGACATGAGCAGCACAAGTTGGGGCAGCATTTATTGCCCATCTTTAATTACCTTGGAGAAGAAGCTGCTTTCCTGAACATTATAGTCCATGTGCTATAGGAATTGCCCACAGGGATGGAAGGAGATTTTTCCAAGAATTTTGACCCAGTGCCAGTAAATGAACAGTGATATTGTTTCATGTTACAGTGGTGTATGGCTTGGAGGAAAGTTTTCTGGTGTTGATATTCCTGTTCATTTTCTCCATTGGTTGTTCCAGTTGGGAGTGGCTGTGAGCATAGAAGATGCTGTAACATTGGTGAGTTACCACGGCGCATCTTGTGAACGTTACATGCTGCCAGCACTGTGCAATTGTTACAGCAACAAAAAGGAGGCCATTAGTCCCATCGTGCCTGCACCAGTTTTATAACTTGCCATTCCACACCCCCCACAATGTCCCTGCTCACCATTTTTAATTCAAATAACTATCCAATACCCATTTGAATCCTCGGTTGAACCTGCTTCCACCATATTTCCAGACACTATGTTCCATACCATAACTACCCACTATGCAAAAAGCTTTTCCCACGTCACACTTGCTTTGTTTGCACATCACTTTAAAATCTATGACCTCACATTCTTTCTTCTACGAAAGGGAACAGCTTCTCCCCATCTCCTCTCTCCAGCCTGCCCATAATTTTGATAACCTCTCAGATCGCCTTCTTTTCTCCAAGGAGAGCAGTCTCAACTTCTTCACATCATAACTGAAGTTCCTTACCTCTGGAACTATTATAAATTGCTTCCACGTTGTCTCCAATTCACTCACACCTTTCCTATATTTCCTATAACGTGGCACCCAGAACTGCACACAATAGAAACTTGCTAAATTGGGTGTGAGAAAATGGGAAGTGCCAATTTTGGCTGAACCTTGTTGCTAAAAAGGAATTGTAGAGATTCAAAAGGGGAACAAAAAGCCATGACAAGGCACATGTTTTGCTAAATCAGTTGTTGAGTGGTGGTCAGCTGTTAGGTACAATGTGTAAGAGAAAGGGAAAAGGAGAAAGTGCTTGCCCCCAGAATTCTGCTCGAAGAAATTTAGCTGACAACAACCCTGGAGCAGCACCACTATACTATTTACAGTCTGGCCTAGACATAAGAGCTTGAAAGGAACATGAGCAGGAAGCTATTCGCCCCCTTGACTCTCTTCCACTCATCACTTCAATCAGAGCAGAGCATGTTTCTTTGGATTTGTTCATGCTATAATGGCATCACTGGCTGCATCAGTATTGATTGCCCAACACCCATGTGCCCACCAAGTCCTTCAAGTCATACACCACTGTAACATGAAACAATATCGCTTAACAGTCAACTACATTAGAGACTGCAATCACACCTGGACAAGTTAAGACAAGGATAGCAAATTTCCTGCTGTCAAAGGTCATTACTAAACCAGGTGGGTTTTTACAAAAATGGTTACATCGTCACTGTTAGGCTGGTTTTTTTATTAACTTCAAAATTTTTCCCATATGGTGGGGCTCGAACCCATATTCCCAAAGCATTAGTTTGCAGTTGTATGCCAGCATCTCTTCCATCAAAGCTCACCGGTTTCCTACCTACACCCACCCCATATACCTCAACTCCCTTAATTCATGGGATGCACTGGTTGTTGGCCAGTCCAGCATTTATTGCCCACTATCCTGGAGGTGGTGATGGTGAGCTGACTTTATGAACCACTGCAGTACTTGGGGCACACAATGCTTGTAGAGAAGGACTTCTGGGATTTTCACTCAGCAATACCAAAAGGAGCAGTGATACATTTCCAAAGTCAAGATGGTGAGAGGCTTGGAGGATAACTTGTAGGTGGTAGTATTTCCATGTATCCGCTGCCCTTGTCCTTCTAGATCGCAGGATTGGAAAGTGTCCTTAGGGAGTTGTTACCGTGCATCTTGTAAACGGTACAGGTGGTACTCATGTGATTTTGCAAATAACAATTTTTACTTTACTATCCATGATCCACTACATGCATCTGATTTGCAATTACATAGTTCTTGCCAGTGTTTCAAAATGGGTTCCTGTTTGATCAGATTGTTTTGATCATTGCCTATCCTAGTCAATGCTTTTAAGATTTTTAAAAACTGCCCACAGCATTCTACCTCCAGGTGAGCCAAAATGCTTATTAGCCAAGAAAAAATTATTTTCATTAGTGCATTTTCATGTAATATTGATGTTTTATATTAACTTTACACTTGCATTCTGTACCTGATTAATGTTCTGGGAGAGTAACCCAAACATTTCACATTTATGTTTCACTTAACACAGTGTCAGGGACATACCAATGCATTAACCAAGGACTATTTGCACTAATATCTGCCACTGGGCAAGGTGAAAGAAGTAAGAGTTGAAGGTGGTTAATGTGGTGCCAATCAAGCAGGCTGCTTTGTCCTGGATAGTTTCAAGTTTGAGTGCTGTTGGGGCTGCACCCATCCAGGCCAGTGGGGAGTATTCCATCACACTCCTGATTTGTGACTTGCAGCTGGTAGACAGGCTTTAGGGAGTCAGGGAAGGAGTTACATGCTGCAGGATTTCTAGGCTGTGACCTAGTCTTAAAACCACAGGATTTGTATGGTTAGTCCAGTTCAAATTTCTGGTCAATGATAACCCCCATGGATGTTAATGGTGGGGATTCAACAATGGTAACACCATTGGCAATGGTTAGATTCTATGTTCATAAGATGGGCATTGCCTAGCATTTATGTTGCATGAATCTCACTTGCCACCTGTCAGCCCAAGCCCAGGCATTATCCAGGTCTTGTTGCACTTAGACTGCTTCAGACTCGGAGGAATCATGAACAGCCCTGTATACTGTACAAACAGCAAACATCTCCACTTCTGACTTCACACTGGAAGGAATGTCATTGATAAAGCAGTTGAAGAGGGTTGGACCTACGACAATTTGGAGGAACACCTGCAGAGATGCCACAGGGTTCAAATGATTGGCCTCCAACAATAACCACCACCTTCCCTTACACCAGATGACTCCAACCAGCAGAGACAGCTGTCCCCCCGCTTCCTCTTTCCCTCACTCCAATTCCCACTGATTCCAGTTTTGTTAGGATTCCTTGATTCCATACTCCCTCAAATGCTGTCTTGATGTCAAAGAAGTTCACACTCCGCTCTGGAGTTCTGCACTTTTATCCATGTTTGGACCAAGACTTTAATGAAGTCAGGAACAGAGTGACACTGGCGGAACCCAAACAGTGCCAGTAAGCAGGCTGTTCCTTTCCAAGCACAGATTGATCATACTATCGACATTCCTTTCATTGCTTTGCAGATAATAAAGTGTAATCTATAGGATGGTAATTGGGCAGGTCGGGTTGTTTAGTTTGATGTTTACAGGTCATACCTGGGCAGGTTTCCACATTGCCAGGTAGATGCTAATGTTTCAGATTCATATTTGTAGCACAAAAGGAGGCCATTCACTGAAGGTAGCAGGATAGGTAGATGAGGTGGTTAAGGAATATGATTACTTGCCTTTATTGGTCAAGGCATAGAATACAAGAGCAAGGAGGTTATGCTGCCTGCAGTACCAGTTACCACATCATGAGGATGCCAAGGAGATCTGCCAAGATGCTGCCTGGTCTGGAGGCTCTGGACTATGAGGAAAGATCAGATTGGCTGGAGTTACAGAGCAGGCTGAAAGGTAATTTGATAGAGGTGTGTAAGACTGAGGAGCACAGATGGATTGGATGGTTGGATGGATGGAGTGGAGGTTAGATAGACCTTAGGTTTAGGGTAAAAGTTCGGCACAACATCATGGGCCGAAGGGCCTGTACTGTGCTGTACTGTTCTATGTTCTATGGATAGAGAGGCACTTTTTCCATTTGTAGAGGGGTCAATAACCAGGAGGTAGAGAGAGAGAGAGAAGGCTAAGGAGGAGAGTTGAGGTCCTCCCTGCCCCCAGAAGGTGGTGGGAGTGTAGAACTCACTGCTTGAAAAAAGATGGTTGTCAGGAACTCTTTCTATTTACACAGTATTTTAAATACTCTTGTGTTGCCATAGCCTCCTGGGTTATGGAAAATAGGATTAGGATAGTCAGAACTTTGTTGACGCGTGGGGACATGATGGATCCTCCTTTTTGCCTTCAGTGCTTCAGTGAAAATAGTCCCAGTCTCAAGTCATAGTATTTCATTCTTTGAGGGATGTTCTCATGATTTCTTAAGGGCTAAACTTTATGATTTGTGGGGCGTCATTTTCAGCCCAGACGGTCCTGTTTGTGGATTTTGGTGAGGAGGTAGAAGTGAGCTGTGCAGGGTTGGGAGTCTATTGGCTTGGAAGCAGTTTTTTTGGGGGAGGGGTGTGGGAATCACCCACAGCCCCACAGTAGCTTCCCTTGCAACCGCACAAGGTGTAATGCCTGACCCTTTACTTCTTCCCTCTTCAGTATCCAAGGCCCCAAACATAGCTTCCAGGTGAAGCAGCACTTTACCTGCACTTCCCACAATCTATGTCTGTTTCATTCACTACTCACAATGTGGTCTCCTCTACATTGGGGAAACAAAGCATAGACTAGGCGACCACTTCACAAAATACCTACGTTCTGTCTGCATACTAGACCCCAAGCTTCCAGTTGCCTAACACTTCAACACACTACTTTGTTCCCTGGCCAGCTGCAGTGCCCAGAGAAGCTCAGCACAAGCTGGAAGAACTGCAGCCCATTTTCCACTTGGGAACTCTACAGGCTTCTGGATTCAATATCAGGTTCAACAATTTTCAGGCTTGTGCATTCCCACATCCTTACCCAACCACCACACACCAGGCCTTATCACGTGGTCTGTTATCACACACAACCCATTGTTAGCCACTAACAGCCCCCATTAATGGCTATTCATCCTCCTAACCTGATCATTATCCATTCCTTTGTCTGTCCAACTGTTCTTTTCTCACTCTGGGCTCTATCCCTACCAGTCGTTTACTCCCTAGCTCCTCCCCCCACCCCCTCTCCCGCATAAAACCCAACATCTTCCTAGCTGCCATCAGTTCTGAGGAAGGGTCACTGCACCCAAAACATTAACTTTGCTTTGTCTCCACTGATGCTGCCAGACCTGCTGAGCTTTTTCAGCAATTTCTGCTTTTGTTTCCGATTTCCAACATTCACAGTTCTTCTGGTTTTATTTTGGAAAATTCAGCATTTTGACGATAATCATCAACTCTACATGAAACCCGAAAGCTAACATAAGGAAACCTACATTTCCTAGAATGCAGTTTCTTTTTGAAAACTGTAGGAATTAGCACAAAAACATTTTTGCAAAAAATAAAACAAATGCATACTTCATAAAAAGGACATTAATTTGGAAGCATTTGTTACCACTGTGGCATTAAAAGAGGTTCCTGGATCCTGGGCATATTTGACAAGTTTAAAATCGTTCACTCCTTTTGATAGCCTCCCTCCCTCTCCCACTTTGTAGCCACTGTTCTCCCACCTACCAGTCAACCCTTCTCCCCTGGTTAACTGTCTGCTCCATGCCCCAACACAAACTCTTCCCTTCTGTCCCCCACCCCCCAGTCCATCAGCAGCAACCACAGAAGAGAAGCAGCTCCTTTACAAGATTTTAGTTCCACATGTAGGGGAGACTCTGATTTGTCACCCCCATGATTCATTTTTCAGGATGAATTTGCACATCATATCCATGTATTTTGAATCCTGCCCCAGTATTCTCTCTGTTGCAATTCTGGAATCCTTCCTGTACCCAGCAGTCTATGAAATATGAAACTAGATAAAGGCAAGAGAAGCTGTGAAACATGGAGTAACATATAGAATCCCCAAAAGGGTTTACGCAATGATGCAGTTGAATACCAATTCTCTTGAATGATCTGATCAAAGGGTGGAAAGGTGATTTAAAGCAAGTTGTAAATCCCAAGTTTATCAAAGGCTGCTTTGTTTTATCAAAAGGAGTTGTTTGTAATTGCTAGTCACCATCGACTGCCTTTTGGTGTTTATTCAATTACTCAGCCTCGTCATCGCTTGCCTCCCAAGTGAAGGTTTATCATCATGTTCCTGAGGCATGGAATCATCACGATCACCTCTCTGGTGTTTTGGGCAAAATGGCGACACAGCAAAGGTCAACGAACCATCCAAACTGCAGGATGCTCACATGGTCCTGGCTCCACCACATTCTGAAGTTTCCCCACTTGCTGTGCCCTGGGTGAAGCACAGAAGCCCAGTTTATTCTAGACTGGATGAGACCGCTGTGGACATGGAGAGGCCTGGAACATGCACTGTTCCCTGCGCAGGAAGCTCTGATCGGTGAAAGATGGCCACCGTTTCAACAACTTGTACCTATTCAAAGGCAATGAAACATCCCAGGACATTCCACAAGACCATTATAAAATGAAACGATACAAAATAAAACTACTGATCTTAGAGTTTTGATGTTTTCAGTTCCGTCCCCTCTGGCTTTAATAGCTTTGTGGAGGAAGACAGCCACAAATTTTCATAACCTTCTCCAAGAACAAAATGAAAAAATAAGCATTTCACCTCTGAAAATCCTAGTTTTCATTTTAAAAAGGTCAGACCCCCTGTTCCAGATTTCCATACCTCTATGAATGCAACACATCAACTTCTTTCAAAAAAAGTGATTTCCTACTTGACCCTGCAGTCAAATAGCTTACCAACACCGCACCTTTATAAAATGTAATAGAAAAGGAAAAGGAAATTAAAAGGAGGTTTGGTCTTAAAGTTTCAAGGTTAGACTCACAGATTTGGGTCCTGGCCGACTTCAGGAATTTTTGCGAGTCGTACCACACCGTTCGACAGTCCTCGAGCAGCTTGTAAAACCGGGGTTTCATCCAGGAGCTGGATTTGATCTTCTGTAGGTTGCTACCTTTCAGCATGGCTTTCAGGTCATCATCGTTGATGAAGCCTTGTGACGGAAAAGAAGAAGGAAAAAAAAGTCAAAAAGACAAACGAGAAAGGGCAGTGGAAGTGGAGAAAAGCAGGAAAAGGGAAAGACAGCGTAGAGACAGGAGTAAAGGCAGTTGGGGGTGGGGATGGACTAACGCGGAAAGGGAGACGGCAGCACAACAGCAGGGGAGTTTGAAAGGGTGTGGAGAAAGAGAAGGTGAAATAATTTCAGAGCATCACAGCTTTATCAAACCAAAGCCGCTTTAACCCTGGAATAAGAATAGAGGGGAGGGGACAGGGGTATATCTTTCACTTGGTCAGTCGCTAGGGAGAAAAAGTGAACTGAACTTGGATCAGGCAAATGCAGTGGTCAGCTTGCAGTCACCAAGATGTAAAAATAAAAAAAAACCCACCAGCAGCACCAGCAGCTGAGACATTCATATCTGGAGAGTAGTCATGATGTGGCCTTTTCCCTTGTCTAATCTGTTATTGGAAATTCACTGCATTATTGCACAGCCTCAGGTCAAGCCAATTCCCTAGGGATGACACACCAACAATGGGAACACTAGTACTCCTTGAAGCTGGAACCAGAATTAGGAGGGGAAGGCTATTCAGCCCCTCAAGCCTGACTGCCTTTCAATAATATTATGGTTGATCTGCTTCCTGCTTTATCTCATCTCCAGATTCCGGTCTAACCACCTGCAATAGCCATTCATTCTCTTGCCAATCAAGAATCTAACTCCACTGGTCTTTCGGTAAGAGGACTCCAAAAGCTAACAAAGTTCAGAGAATTTTTTTTTCATAGGATATGGACATAGCTGGCTAAACCAGTATTTATTGCCCATCCCAAGTTACCTGGAGGGCAATTAAAAGTCAATCATCACTGTGGATCAGGAGTTACATCTAGGCCAGACTGGATAAGGATGGCAGATTTCTTTCCCTAAAGGGCATTACGTTTTTACAATAATTGAAAGTGGTTGCCATTAGACTAGCTTTTTATTCCAGATTTTAAAGGAATTCAAATTTCACCATCCAACATCGGAACCCATCCTCAGAACATCAGTCTGGATTTGTAGTCCAATGACATTGCCGCTACATAACCACTTCCCCTATAAATCCTCATCTGCTTTAAACGGGAGACCCCTTACTTTTAAACTGTTACCCTACGTCTAATCTCTCTCAAGCAGAAACATTCTCTGCGCGTCTACCCCATCGAGTCCCCTCGATCTTATGTTTCAAATAAGATAACCTCCCATTTTTCTAAGCTCATAAACATATGAAATCTTTCCACCTCAGGTGTCAGTCAAATGCAACTTCAGCTTCAAAAACAACTGTATTCTTTCTTAAAGGAGACCAAACCATACAAAGGATCCCAGATGCAGCCTCACAAAGCCTTGTATATTTGTAGTAATATTTCACTTGCTATGTCTGCATACTAATAGTTCAGGACACTGGACTGCGACTTGTTTCTTGGTAAATGCCATACAGAGTTCATCTTCGTGGTTGAAAAAGTAGGTAAGCTAACAACCACACCATTCACCCTTCTGAGAGGGGTAGGATATCAGTTAGGTTAAAGGCCATCCATTGGTTCTTTTTCTCCAAAAAAGAAATCATTTGCAGTGCGAGTGTGTCACTGACTAGAATGGCCTGGTATGGCAACTGCTCTATCCAGGACCGTGAGAAGCTACAGAAGGTGGTGTGCATAGCCCAGACCATCATGAAAGCCAACCTTCCATCCATGGACTCCATTTACATGGCTCATTGCTGTGGAAAGGCTGCCAACATTAAATATCCATCGCACCCCAGTAATGCTCTCCTACAACCACTTCTGTTAGGCAGAAGGTACGCACAGCAGGTTCAGGAACAGCTTCTTCCCGACCGTTACTAGACTGATGAATGGACTCTAACTTCAAATAATGCTGATCTTGCCTAGCACATGCCCTGTGCAACATAATCTGTCTGCCTCTAAGACTTATTTTCAACCCTATGATCTGTATGTCCTTGCTTACTTTGATCTGCCTGTACTGCTCGTAAACAAAGCTTTTCACTGCACATGACAATAAATAAATCAAATCATCTCAAAATTACCCTGGGGAAGGTGGTAGTGAATTGCCTTCTTGAACTGCTGCAGACTTTGGGTTGTAGGGACACCTGCAAAACGGTGAGGGAGTCCCAGGATTTTAACCCGGTGACAATGAAGGAATGTTGGCATATTTCCACATTTGGATGGTACACGTGCTGGAGGGGAATATGCAAGTGGTGATGTTTCCATGTATCTGCACTTGGCTTTCTAGATGGTAGAAAGTCACTGGCTTGTGACATTGGGACATTAAAAAGGGACTGTGCTGAGTTGCTGCAGTTTATCTTATAGACAGTGCTCATTACAGCCCCAGTCCACCTTGAAAAGAGAAAAAGTATGAATTTGTCATTATATGGTTGGGATGCCAACCAAGTGGGCTGCTTTGCTCAGGATGGTTTTCAACTTAGAATGCTAACACTCATCCAGTCAAGCAGAAATCAGGGAAGAGAGAAAAATGTGAGTACAGTATTATCAGACAAAGTACTGGAGCAGAGGCAAAATTCTTTGGGAATCAATTCATTGCTTGGGGGCTTTTACACAAAGGGTGATCATGATCTAAAACTTTAGCATTTAAGATTTTTGATTGATGATATTCTGGAAAATGGAAGACAATATACAGAAGGAAAACTCAATAGCTCAAAGAATATTTCCTGTTCCCATTTAATCTGTGAGTAAATAGACATAGCAATCTGACACTGTATAGTTAAGCCTAATTTACAGCATCAAAACCAAGTCAAAAAAGCACAGGCCTTTGGGCCCTGTTCATTTCTGGAGTATTTCAAGAAGTGAGCTCACCACAACCTTCTTGACACTAAGCTGTGTGGCAGTGTGTGCTATGAGGAGGACGCTAAGAGCCTACAGGGTGACGTGGACAGACTGGCTGAATGGGCAAATACAATATAGTGTGGATAAATGGGAGGCTGTTCACTTTGGTCGCAAAAACAGGAAGGTGCAGATTTATTATCTGAATGGTGGCAGTTTAGGAAAAGGTCAGGTGCAACGAGACCTGGCTGTCATGGTGGAACAGTCGCTGAAGGTTGGCATGCAGATGCTGCAGGCAGCGAGAAAAGCGAATAGCATGCTGGCCTCCGTACTGACAGGATTTGAGTATAGGGAGTAGGGATGTCTTGCTGCAGTTATACAGGGCCTTGGTAAGGCCAAACCTGGAGTATTGCATGTAGTTTTGGTCTTCTAGTCTGAGGAAGGACATTCTTGCTATTGAGGGAGTCTGGTGAAAGCTCTGGCAGGACTGGCATGAGGAAAGATTGGATCGACTGGGCTTGTATTCACTAGAATTTAGAAGAACGAGAGGGAACCTTAGAAATATAAAATCCTGATGGCTAGATGCAGGAGGAATGTCCCCAGTGTTGGGGAAGTCCAAAACAAGGGGTCACAAGCCAAGAATAAAGGGGTAAACCATTCAGGACTGAGATGAAGAAGAATTTCTTCACTCAGTTGTGAACCTGTGGAATTCTCTCCCACAGGAAGTTGTTGGGGCAAGTTCATTAGATATATTAGAGCTGGGCATGGTTGTTGTGGCTGAAAGGATCAAGGGGTACGGGGAGAGGACAGGAATGGGATACTGAGATTGTGCAATCAGCCACGATGGTATCAAATGGTGGTGCAGGCTTGAAGGGCCGGATGGTGTACTCCTGCGCATATTTACTACGTTTCTTTACTGAGCAATTAGAGATGGGCAATAAATGCTGGCCTAGCCAAAAGCCACAGTTTGTGAGCAAATTACAAAAAAAAAATTAGAAATGAAGTGTCCCTTGGTGGTGTGATTTCTACATTGGACAGTGCTTTACACTCCAGACATGCTCCATACATCATAGCAGCAGTCAAATCGCAACTTGCGATCACATTATACTCTTCACCTTAAACCAGCAAAACCAATGGAACATGGTACTTCAGCAACAAGTATAAATACTCACCAGGATACTAACAACATGAACGACTTGCACTTAGGCAGTGGCTTAACACAGTACAACATCTGGGTCAGTCCCTGGGAACCTGTTCAAAAGACTGACACTCACTCAGTCACGTAAGTGGATACTAGAACAGGTGACCAAAATCTTGATCAATGCGAGAGGTTTTTGTAGGTATCCTCAAGGAGGAATGCAAACCGGTTCAGGGATAGACCTCTAGATTCAGGATTATGGGACTCTTCCTGGCCTACTGGGTGCTTCCAGAATTTTCTCTCTTATATTTCAAAGTCCCAGCATCTATAGAATTCTGCTTTTGTGCCAGTGCCTAGGACCAAGACAAATGAATCCATGGCTGCCACTGGTACACTGAAGGAAAATCAAACATGTGGCACAGAACAGAATTAAAGGGAGGAGATGGTGAAGGAGTGGTAATGATCACTGGGCTAGTAATCCTGAGCCCTAGATCTGGGGGTGTGGCAACTGGTGGAATTTAAAATCAATTAATAAATCTGGACTATGAAGCTATGAAGTCACAGTCACCATCATGGAGATTATTAATAATGATGGTAAAAACCCATTTAATTCACCAACATCATTTAGGAAAGGAAATCTGCCTTCCTTACGTGTGGGTTTCCTCCAGGTGCTCCAGATTCCTCCCACACTCGAAAGATGTGCAGATTAGGTGGGATTGCCATGCTAAATTGCCTAGTGTCCAGGGATGTGCAGACTAGATGGATTAGCCATGGGAAATGCAGGGTTACAGGGATAGGGTTGGTGTGGGGGTCTGGGTGGGATGCTCTTCACAGGGTTTGTGTGGACTTGATGGGCTGAATGGCCTGCTTCCACACTGTAGGGATTCTATGATTCTTACCTTTTAAGTCTACATGTGGCTTCAGACTTATGTGGCTGACTCTTAAAAGCCTTCTGAAATGGCCTTGTAAACTCAGTCCAAGGGCAATTAGGGACAGGCAATAAATTATTTGCCAGCAAAGCCCATGTTCCATAAAAGAAAGACCCCAGAGTGGAAACAACTTAGGCCAATTTGAAAATTTGGGAGGAGAACGTTAGAATCCAGATGCTGTTGGACAACAGGACAGTGCAGGTCAGCAAGCACAGGTGTGATGGATGGGTGGAGAGGGATTTGTTGCAAGTTAGGATCCAGGCACTGTTTTGAACTAGCTCCTGTTCAGTCAAAAGTGGGAATTGGGTGGCCAGCAAAGACCACATTAAGATAACAGCATTTAGGAGGTAAGGAAGGCAAGGAGAGAGGACCAGTAGTGTTTAGGCTGGAGTGGAGATCACCAATAACAGTGGCAAAACTCTCACCATTTTCCACCCCCTGGGTCAGAGAATCAGAAAGTACCAAAGTGGAGGTGCGCTCTTACTGTTTGTAATTTAGGTTTGGTCCTTTGCAATAATATTCACATTTTATCTGATGCTTATTTCTCACCCAGTAGTTTGCTACCACTCCATGAATATATGAACATCGTTAAAACGACCAGAACTACTTCACAGTTCAGGAATACAAGCAACTCCATCCTCATGATTGTAGTAAGGAGGGTTGCAAGTTGCAATTAAAGCAAGATCCCAATCAGGGCAAAGAGAAAATGATTAGTAACTGAGGAGCAGAAAAGTGAAATTGAAAAAATATCAGGAGGAGAGAGAATAAGCTATGTACAGCTTACTTCTGTAGTTTGGAATGTGAATCTTACTGAAGATTCTCATCTTGCACTCATCAGGATAAATACAAGAATGCAACGTTCCAAACAAACAAACAA
This sequence comes from Rhincodon typus, assembly GCF_021869965.1. NCBI lineage: Eukaryota > Metazoa > Chordata > Chondrichthyes > Orectolobiformes > Rhincodontidae > Rhincodon > Rhincodon typus. Next base: position 7,344,442 of record NC_063333.1, read on the forward strand.
ACAATCACAACAACTTGTAAAACAGGAAAAAGGGCACTAATTGGATGGCAAGTCGACTGATTATGTAAGCCATGGCCATTAAGACACTAACAGGAATCTAGAAGCTGCCCAAAGTCCCTGGTAATTAAAAATAAAAATATGCAAGACTTGAACATGGTCTTTTCGCTTGCAGAGGATGGGCCCTCGTGTACGACAATAGCTCACTTAAGTGCAAGCAGGTCACAGATTGGCTGATCAAAATCAAACAAAACATTCCTTCTTTTGTTTGTAAATCAGCAAAATATAGACCATACTCGACTAGTCTGTACTTGCAAAACCCAAAGCATCTGTCAGATATGATTCTGTGATAAGGTTATTCAGCAAGTGCTGCCTACTATTTGCTGATAGTACACTAACTACCAATTTGAGACTGGTTAAGTTCAAACTGGTTCATTTACACTTGCTAGAAACAATAGAAACGGTTTTCTGTAAATGGAAATAATATTTTAAATTCTTGCACTTTTTTTTGAACATTCTGGAAGCTTGAGTTCCTCATGGCAACAACTTGCCAACAAATCAGCACCCTTTTCTCCTGTAGTAAAAAAAGTTGTGATCGTTTGAAATTTGGCATTCCTGCTTGTGTCATGATGAGTGCAAGATGAAAAGGTTCAGCGACAAGTTTCTCTTGTTCAATACTGCTGTTGGGAGATTTACCATATGCAGACAAGGGATAAGCTCCTTGCAATCTAAATGCACATGTTCAAACTTGTCCACGTTCATGTCAGTAATGTTTGTCAGTGGTTGCACATCTAATTCTGTGTAAAACATACTGATAGTTGTGCTCACACTGCATTTTTAATGATACATTATCAATCTTCACAGTGCAACTATGCTTGCGTTTATTCTCTCTCAGATAGACAGACAGATCTAATTACATAATCAGGATTAACATGGCTTCTGTTTACCTTGATCTTTCCCGTTGCTGTTTGACATAGAATTCCAATCTTCTTTCTCCTTGACCAGGCCAATTGGCTTTGTTTCCCAATTTCTCAATTTTGGACTTCTAGCACTGGGCTTCTTCATTTTCCCTCCTCTGGTCATCTGTCTCCTGCCCCTCAGCTCCCCTCTTCCATTCCTCACATCCCTTCTCCTACCATTTGGTTTCTCATGGCCAGTCCTCACAGCCCCACTCCCAATACTGGGAGTCTTTCTTTCACTCTTCAAAACACAACTTCCATTTTTCAGATTCTGCCTCCAGCCTTTTGCATCTTGCCTCCCACCTCTCATAACCAATTGTTGACCTCTAGAATCTTGACTTCCAACTCCTGGCCCCAGGCACTCAACACCAGGATCCACATTCTGAACTCTGGGATCCAGACACTCAACTCTTGTCCCTGGATCCCCAGTTCCTGTCTCCCCACCCACTAGCTCCAGGCCCCTACATAGAGTGTCTGGGTCTTCAGCCCCAAGATCTGGGCCCTGAGCCTTAAGCTCTGGTCTCCTACCAACAGTGTCTGGGCACTCACCCCCAAGCTCTGGTCTCCTACCAACAGTGTCTGGGCTCTCATCCCCAAGCTCTGGTTCCTTACTTAGAGTCTCTGGACCCCCAACCCCAAGATCTGTACATCTATCCAGAGTGTCTTGGTTCCCAGCCCCAAGCTCTGGGCTCTTAACCACTGTCTCTGGGTCCTTATCCACTAACTCCAGGTTCCCAGCACCAGGCCCCAGGCCCTCACCTAATGACACCATATCTTCAGTCCTAGGCTTAGGGCCCCTGCCCACCGACTCTGGGTCCCTAGCCTCTGACTCCAGACTTTCAACTGTTGGCCCCAGGCATTCAATTCCTGATACCAGGCTCCCAAGACCAGGATCTAAATTCCCATCTCCAAGCTCCAGGTTCTTAGGCCTCCAATCCTTCCCATCAATGTTGGTCTGCATTATGCCATCGTCGGGGGATGCTCCCCCAATCTCAGCTTCTGCTTTCCCCTTGATGGAGGGGGAGCTCCCACTTTCTGACTCCGCACTCTCGCTGTCGGACTCTGTTCTGGAGTGGACCCACCAGCCAAGGAGGATAGCAAGTCCACTCACGGCCAGGCTGAGGAGCAGCAGCATGAAGATGAGGAAGTCCATCGGTCAGATACCTGGCTGCCTATCTGTCCCTAGGGAAAACGGTCACAACGGAAAACTGGTACTCTACAAAACGGGTAAAAATATCACATCACGGGGTGCAGGGGGAAGGGCAGGAACCTGGGGCTTGTGCTTCAATCAGGCGACAGTCTAAACCAAATCAAAAGCTATTCCTTCAAATCTTTGAAATAATTTGAGGTAACGCAAAGTAGAATACATGTCATTTTAGGTTCATCACTGATCAAGAGGCTTTTTTTTTTGCAACATTCTCTTCCTCGACAGACACAGCAGATCTGAGGCAACACAATCCTATCCTACACTTGCGGTTCAAAACAAGCAAGCAGTGGGGAAGCTCCACAAGGGTTAGGGGCTGTTTAGGGCAGGGATTGAAACAGTCACAGTTGCCAAATGATTCATCAACAGAGGCAGAGCCAAATGCATATGGTGTACAAACATGGAGAGGTCTATATAAAACTGAGGCATAGCATTTGACTAGATCAATTCCCAGGGAATGTAGACTGCCCTATGAGATGAGATTGCAGGAACACACATGGAAATGTATAAAACTTTTGAGAGATTAGCAGGTCAGATACTTGAGGCTGTTTTCCTCAGCTAGACAATTAGGGTAGCGGGTGGGGGGAGTATTCATACTTCTAGAATAATGGGCTGGTCGTTTTGGCATGAGAAATTTCTTCAAAAAGACAGTTTTTGAAGAATTCTCTACCTTAATGCAACGTGAATGCTCAGTATTCAAAATTGGAAAAAAAAAACGATGGCTTTTGGGTCCCTCTGGGAATTAAGAAACATGTAGAAAGGGAAAGAACATACAGAAATATGAATTAGGAACAGAAGTAAGCAACCAAGTCACTACAGCCGACTCCACTATTCAATAAAGATTAATCACTATTCTGATTACTGCACAATGCCATTGACCCCTACTAACTTACTATCGAGTATGGTTTGGCAGGGATGCCCGAGGCCAAGTGGAATAGGGAACAGATGATGGTCATGTGTTAAAAGAAAAACATTCCATCAGCTTTCCTGATTTCTTGCTTATTGTAAGGGGATTTGAAAAAAACTCGTTTTGGTCTGAGTCCTCCATCTTTGGAACTCTTCCTCGAGGCACAGTGAAAACAGACTTTAGTGTTTTTAAAAAGGTAGAAGTAGATAAATTCTGGTTATGCAAGAAGTTAAAACGTTTGATAGATACCGGGGCTTAAAATATTGGTTAGCTCGAGTCCAAGTGTATAATTTTCTGGTCAGGCTTTTCTTTGGTCTGTCACAATACCAACTCCAACCCCACTGATTATTTGTTCCTCGTGTACACATGCATTCGGTCAAGTTCTACCCAATTACCCTTCAACATATGACTGTCATCTGTTCTCTGTTCCCATACTAACAATCTCCACTTTAGATACTATGCTTCCTTTTTACAATTCCACATTTTCCCATATTATACTCCAAGAGCCACATCTTTGTTCACTCCCATAACCTATCCCTTTATAGCTTCCTTTTGCCTCATCATAACTTCCTCTTCTACTTATCTTTGCATCACCGGCAAATTTGACAACCATTCCCCTCTCACTTCCAGTCATTTATAAAAAGTTGAGGCCCCAGCACTGATCACTGTATCACACCAGAAGATGCCAACCAGAAAAGTGACTCATTTATGCCTGTCTCATTATAGTGACACAAGCTTCTATCCATGGCAATGTGTTACACCCTCAGATTTCATTTTCTGCAGCAATGACATTTGATGTGACACTTTTATCAAATGCCTTCTAGAAATCTAAGCACATCCACCAGTTCTCCATTATCCCCAGCCCATGTTACTTTCTCAAAGAAAATCTGATACGTTGGGAAAATATGATTTTCCCTTTCACAAAACCATGTTGGTACAGCCTTATTACCTTGAACTTCTGAAGTGCTCTATGATTTTAATAATAGCGTCTAACATCTATCATGGGGAAGATGCTAAGCTAACCAGCTTGCAGTTTCCAGCTTTCTGTCTTCCTCCTTTTTTTGAGGAAAGGATTTATTCACCATGTTCCAATCAAACGGAATCGTCCAACCCTTCAGAACAGTTATATCAGACTCAGACTCAAAACGTTTATTCAGTTTCTCTTTCCACAGAAGCTGCCAGGCCTGCCAAGTTTCTCCAGCATTTTGTGTTTGCTTCAGATTTCCAGCATTCGTAGTATTTTACTTTTGCGGAGGTCTGGAGCCACTTGTAGGCCAGACCAAGTGAGAATGGCAGATTTCCTCCTTGAAACGACATTGTCATACAAATCCATCTGATAACAGTCAATTGATGATAGTTTCACGGTCATCATTACAGAGGGTAGCTTTCAATTCCAGACTTTAATTTAACATTTCACCAGCTGCTATGGTTGGTGTTGCAAGTGTAGGAATCACAGGGACAGGACCCATGGATTTCAGAGCAGCACCAAAGAGATGTGTTAGCTCAGTTGGTTTGATGCTTGTTTGCAATGTAGTCTGATGCTAACAGCGTAGGTTCAATTCCTGCACCAGCTGAATTTACCATCTATCCTGCCTTCTCAACTCCACCCTTCACCCAAGGCATTGGGACCCTCAGGTTAAACTCAAACAGGTATCTCTCTATTAAGAGAGGAGCCCTGGAATTATGGTGACTTTTATCTGATTGATGAGACAGAAAGCAGTATTTGGTTTTCTTGTCTCATTGATAGCAGAATGCACCCTAGAAAGGCCCACATTAAAGAAGCAAGCTCTCTGACCAGAGATAGTAGGAACTGCAGATGCTGG
>NC_063333.1:7349731-7352268 GCF_021869965.1 Rhincodon typus
GTTCATCCAGCTCTATACCTTGTTATCCCAAGCTCTCTGACCAGTTCAATACAGCTAACAAAAAGTGTGCTCCTAGAATGAAAGAGACACTAGGATGACTCATGCACACTTGGGTCAGTGCTCTCATAAAAGTAGGTCAATTGATAGTACTGAACTAGAGCGCTCCTGGCTGTGATATTAAAATGGTATTGGAAGTGCAGACAAATTACTGAAACGCCTGCCTTCTCATAAACTTACCAAACAACTTTCTTATAAGATAATAAATCTCTCAACGCTGACACCCAAACAACCAGATTATTTCCTATTGACATGGGAATGGAGACTGGTTACAACAAAGTCCAGCGATATTGTATAAGTGCCATTGTTTGGCCAGGGTGTCAAGTCTGGTTTCCAGTGGTATTTGGTTTCTAACAGTGGTCTGGTGACTCAATCAGGGAGGCGAGGAATTCACCATGTCTGAGGACTGAGTCTGATTTGCAACTCAGTGATGATGATGGGGGTGAGAGGAGAACTAGTTAGGACTGAGGGGAGGAGAACTTGCCTCTTGTCTGGGGGAATTGAGTGCCTTTAGAATTCTCTCTCAGAGGAATCACTGAATTTCTGACATACCTTTGGCAACTCAGGGAATTATGGGAAGCAGACAAGAAAGTGAAATTGAAGTAAAACATCACCATGAAATGCTATAGCAGGCCCAAAAGTGCAGTGTGGTAGACTATTTCTTAGGATATGAGAGGCTTTGAGAGTTGACAGAGAGGATTTAACAATGATTCCAGGGCTAAGGGAATTTACTTAGAATGTTTATTTAGAGAATCTGGCGCATCCTCTTTGGGACAAAGTTCGAGGGTAGATTTGATTCTTTAGTAGCCTGGGCCTTCAGCTATGGGGTCTGGCAGAAAGCCATTCTGCTTTTAATTTTGGGCAATGGCATGCATCATGGATGGAAACCATGAGTAAGGAAAGGTTAATGTAAGCAAAAAAAAAAGAGAAAACACACACACACAGTCATGTATTTACTTGGCTAGCATCAACCTGACCAGCCAAGAACAACAAATAAAGCAGCTGATAAGGACTCATTGCTGACAGTTCCACTGACACACACACTCTCACACACATACACACACACTTCTGAATTGGTTTTAGTCCCAAATATCAGAGGATACCAGAGCAAAGGAAAGTACAAACCGGCCAATTCCATCAGTCAGAGAAAACGTTAGGTGCGCTGCTCATCTCAGCCACTTCCTGAGGAGCACAGTAGTGCTCACAACACCAGCCGGGGGCAAGGGTGGTCCACCCCCAACCACACAGTTTCACCAGTGGCCCCCCTCAGCCAACAGTGCTCTGCTAAGAGTTGAAAGTTGGTGCCTGCAGTGTCGATCAAGCAGGGATTCCCTGGATTTTCCTCTTGGAAAAAGAAACGTTGCCAAGGAAGTTGAGAATAGCCCAGCTCTCAAGGAGCAAGTGAAAGTGACACATTAAATTAAGAATAGGCCAATATGATGACTGGTTCCTGGCAGAGGAAAGTATTAGGTGTCAGATTTTCCCATCCAGAATCCGTACAAAGTGAAAATGGGACAGTAAGCAAGAGAGGAGAGTTGGTAATGACTATGTGCTTCTTATTCAGGCTTTGCTGACCTTTCAAGGAGCTGGGTGCAGATTGGAAAGTAAAGTCATCTGCCTCAAACCCAGTCTGTGCCTCATCCTGAAGTATGTTTGTTGCCACAATCCTCTTTCCCAGTAAGGATCTACAAGGCTAGTGGGACAGAAGGAAACCACTTCCTGGCCTAACTGGAAGAGGCTCTTGAATTGAAGATGAAGTAGCTTGTTGCAACCAGTTATGGGTCATGTTGACAGAACAGACATTATTACAGTGACTGAGGAAGGCCCAGATATTGGCTCTCACTCCTTTGGAAATTCTAAGCTATTCTGCTCAAAGTCCATGTGATACGTCATAGTGAGTGTTACTTAGGGTTAATACTAAGGAGTGCCTTATCACAACACCAGAGCAGCTTTTTAAAGATCACATGGAAAGCAACCACAGCAATGGGGGTGTCGATTCAGGCAAGAGCTCATTTGGGACTGATCTTCCTGTCTTCCTTTAAACTTGATATCAGCAATTTCTTTCTAGTAAGTCTTCATCCCTAAGAAACCGTTAGTACTAATATACAACAAACAAGCCTACTGACATTTTTACACCAAAGGCTAACTGCTAGTCTACTTCAATTTGAATCCATTGCAAGATTAAAAGGGTGGGGGGGGGCATGTACATAGGCTAAATTAATCTAAATCAGTGACCACTGGACATGCCTATATGTTGTGACAGAAGACAGATCAGCACAAACATTTTAGGTTAAAAGTTGACGAAATTGAAAATTTCAGGATCTTGAGGGGAACAGCTAGGGCTCAGGACTTGAGGTCATGCTCAAGATTACAGGCAGCCTCTTCAGCACCGAAAATTAGGAAAGGGTAGAAGCTTGGAATTCATGTAATTGGTCATCGACATTGGGTAAACAGCTAATTTTAAACTTGAGATTGATAGA
>NC_063333.1:7352768-7377768 GCF_021869965.1 Rhincodon typus
GATCTGCAAAACCTTCACAACTGCAGGTGGCAGCATGTTACAATGTAGACACAATCTCAAAATTGTTGAGCAAGATGAGGCCATTCAGCCCGTTGTATCTCCACCAGCTCTCTAAACCTGTTTAGTGCCGTGATGAAGAGTCATCTAGACTCAATGTTAACTTGCGCGCTCTCTCCATGGATGCTGCCTGACCTGTGTTTTCCAGCACTTTTTTTAGTTTTCAGTACAGATTCCAGCATCTGCAGTAATTTGCTCCTTACTTAGTGCCATGTTCCTGTCTTCTCCTTGTTTCTGGGACCCTACATGCTCTTCCTAAGACTTAAGTCTAAAATGTTTTTGAATGCTTCAATTAAAGCTGCCTCCATCGTACTGTCAAGCAGTGCATTCCACACCCTAACCACTTGCTGAATGAAGACATTTGTTGTAGGAGTAGAGGTACACCAATTGTGTCATCAAGTTTGCAAGCTATTTGATGAGATGATGGCTGGTCTGATAATCCTTCACTCCACTTTTCTGCCTTTTCTCCATAACCCACGATTGCCTAACTGCACCTTACCATCCTCAAGTAAATCTACAGATTCATTATCCTCCGAAGAAATTCCTCCTTGCCTTTCTCTTAAATTGATGACTGTTACCTTGAGATTATGCCTGCCAGTCTTAGACACTCCCACAAGATGAACATTGTCTCAGCACCTATCCTGTCACAACCCAAGAATCTTGTGTTTCAACAAGATGTCTTATTCTCCTAAACTCCAGTGAGTATAGGCCCAACATGCTCAACTTTTCCTCCATAAGGAAACCCCTCCATACCTCAGATTGATGTAATGAACCATCTCTGGACTGCCTGCAATGCCAGGTATCCTTCCTTTGAACAGTTTTCCGGCTCCAGCTGTGGTCTGACTAGTGCCTTGATTAGTTTTAACAAGGCCTCCCTAATTCTATTTTTAAAAGAAACACACTGGATGTTGGAAATCAGAACTGCAGAAATTGCTGGAAAAACACAGTGGGTCTAGCAGCATTTGAGATGAGAAAGCAGAGTTTCAAAGAAGGGTCACTGGACCTGAAACATTAACTCTGCTGTCTCTTCACAGATACTGTCTGACCTGCTGTGTTTTTCCAGCAATTTGTTGTTGTCTCCCTAATTTTATAACTCATTTCCTTTTGAAATAAAGGCCATCATTCCATTTGCCTTCCCTATTACCCTCTGAACTTGTATGCCAACCTTTTATGATTCCTGGATGAGAACTCCCAAATCCCTCTGTACTGTTGCTTTCAGCATCTTTCACTATTTAAATAATATTCACCTCCTCTTATCTTCCTGCCAAAGTACCTAACCTCATTTTTCCATATTCAATCTGCCAAGGTTTCTCATTCACTTAACCTGTCTATATCCTTCTGTAGACTCTGTGACATCCTTACCACTTGCTGTCCATCTATTTTTTGTTATCTGCATTCTTGGCAATAGTATATTCACTTCCATCATCCAAGTCATTAATATTTATTGTAAATAATGTGGACCCTGTGCTGATCCCTGTGGCACGCCATTGGTTACAAGTTAAGTGTGAGGATATCCACTTTGGTAGCAAAAACAGGAAGGCAGATTATTATTTGAGTGGTGATGGATTGAGAAAAGGGAGGTGCAATGACACTTGGGTATCCTTACTTACCAGTCGCTCAAAGTAGGCATGCAGGCACAGTAGGTAGTGAAGAAGGCAAATGATATGTTGACCTTCATAATAAGAGATTGAAGTACAGGAGCAGGGGGTGCCTTGCTACAATTGTAAATAACCTTGGTGAGACCACAACTAGTACGTTGTATGCAGTTCTCATCTCCTTGTCTGAGGATGGATGCTCTGGCAATGGAGGGAGTGCAGCTAATATTTACCAGACTGGTTCTTGGGTTGAAAGGACTGATGTATGAACAGAAACTGGATCAGTTAGGGGCATATTCTCTAGAGCTCAGAAAACTGAGGTGCGTTCTCACAATAATCTATAAAATTCTAACTGGTTTAGACTGTAAACATAGGAAGGAATTCCTGATGACTGGGAAGTTTAGGCATACAGGGTAGGCCATTAGGACTAAGATGAGGAAAAATTCTTCTCAGTGGCAAGCCTGCTGAATTTCTTAAAATCCCTACAGTGTGGAAACAGGCCCTTTGGCCCAACAAGTCCACACCGACCCTCGGAACATCCTACTCAGATCCATCCCCCTAATCTACACATCCCTGAACACTATGAACAATTTAGCATGGTCAGTCCACCTAGCCTGCATGTCTTTGGACTGTGGGAAGAAAGCAGAGCACCCAGAGGAAACCCATGCAGACACAGGGAGAATGTTCAAACTCCACACAGACAGTCACCTGAGGAGGAAATTGAACCCAGGTCCCTGGTGCTGTGAGGCAGCAGTGCTAACCACTGAGCTAACCACACCACCTTAGTTCTGTGCCACAGAAAGTGGTTGAGGCCAAAACACTAAATGTTTTCAAGGAGTTATAGTTCATGGGGTTAAAAGGAACAAAGCACGTGGTAAGAAAGCAGGAGCAGGGTTCGTTGATCACCCATGACAATATTGAAAGTCAAAATAGGAAGGACTGAATGCCCTGTTCTTTCTGTATCCTATGTTTCTATGACTGCCATTGTTTCTCAACTGTTATTTCTGCTGAATGTCTTTCCCAGTCCACTCCAGTTAACTCTACAATTGTTTAATACAGTTGTTTCTGATCCAAGTTTACTGTATTCAAACTGAATGCTAAATTCTACCATGTTATGGTCACTGTTTCCCAGGATAGCTTTTACTCTTCGGTTGGTTTGTCGGTCCTCCCTCATCTTGCATCCCCAGACTCATAATAACATGATCCCCATTGGAACAACAAAGTATAGTTGTAGGAAACTGTCCCAAATACACTCTGAATTCTTCCTTGTGGCTCCCTTGGCTAATTTGCTTTCCTTCAATCTGTATGAAGATTAAAATCACTCATGATTAATGTGGAGCCTTTTTTACATTCCCTCATTGATTCCTGATTTGTTATCTGTCCTACATAACAACTACTGGTTGAAGATCTATAGCCTACTCCCATTACTCTCGCTTTCCTTTCATTTCTACATCCACCTATGCCGCCTCTAAACCTTTATAATCCAAGATCACATTTTGCTGTCATGTCTGTCCTTTCAGAAGGTTTCACACCTTTTGAATATTTAATTCACAGCTTTGGTCTCCTTGCAACCATGTGTCTCTCATGGCTATCAGATCATCCCCTTTAATGCCTATGTGTCATTAATTTATTTTATTCTGAATGTTACATGCATTTAAGAGCCATTGATTATGCCTCTTTACCATTTTTAATTCCCCCTTTGACCCTATATGCTGCTGCAGCTGCTGCTTTAAATAGCTATTTGTCCTTTCTTGCCACACTCTGCAGGGCAGCTATTTAGTTAATGATATCAATCCTGACATCTTTTTTTGCTTTGAAAGCTTATGTATTCCTTTCCAGAAACCTCTCTTTCTTCCCCACCCCACTTAGTTTAAAGCCCCCTCTATAGCCCTAGTTATTCCATTTGCCAGGAGACTAGTCCTAGTGAAGAAGTTTGTCCTTATTGTTGTTGTCAATTTATTAAAAGCCGTAGCTTCTCATTCTCATGATTCTTTCACAATTGGGAACAAATTTTCTCTTCACTCAAACCACTTGTGATTTTCAAAATCCTTCAAATCTGCTTCAGCCTTCTCCTCCTCAAGGAAAGCAGTCCTAACTTCTCCAATCTTTCTTCATAACTGAAGTTCCTAATTTTTGGAATCCTTCTTGTAATCCTGTCTATGCTCTCTCTCCTATTCATTTGCATCCTTCCTAAAGTACATCCTAAAGATGAAGCTGAGCAATGGCAGATAAGGAAAGAAAATATTGACAGTCTTGCTCTTCAGGTTTCACTTCCCCATGGAGCATCCTGCCCTGTGTGCCACTTACTGCAAGTGGTAACTAGGTTTGGGAGACGTATCAAATGGATTAGGAAAGATTGAAATGAGGGGAGTATCCCCATATCACTATCCATGTAGGATGCCTAAAATAAGGAATGACATAGGTTCCAAAACTAGAGGGCAAAGGTTTAAGGTGAGAGGGGAAAGATTTAAAAGGGTCCTAACAGGCAACTTTTTCAGGCAGAGGGTGGTGCATGTATGGAATGAGCTGCCAGAAGAAGTGGTGGGAGGTTGTTACAATGACAACATTTAGAAGGCATCTGGATGGGTATATGAATAGGAAGAGTTTAGAGAGATATTGGCCAAATGCTGGCAAATGAGACTAGATTTATTTGGGATATCTGGTCAGCATAGATGAGTTGGACCGAAGGGTCTGTTTCCATGCTGTATGTCTCTATGACTCTAATTTAGGAGATGAGTCACATCTGGGGTCATGACTTCACAAGTATCCCCAGCGGCCCATTTAGAGTAGGAAAAAGCATGGTTTAAGGTTTTGGGTGGAGAGAAGGGATTGTGCCTTGGATGTTAGGACCAGCTCTGGAATAACTGGAGCCAATCCACAAGGATGGGTCACATCAAGGGAATATACCAATGCAGTGGTAAATCATTGTAAGAGATTGAGAAGTTCAAACTACGGGAAGTGAGCAGTAGATGGAAGGCAAAATGTAATCAAATAAGATTAGCTAATTGAGAAAGGAGATACAGATGAGGCTAATATTCATGCAGAAACCAACTTTGTAAGAGGAACTTAGAGAAGAGAATTCCAGTCAACTGGACTTTTGTGTAGAAAAAATCTACACTATAGATGGAGAGGAGTACAGAGCAAAATTCATGGAAGAAGGAACAGCATTAAAGAAGAATGCCTGCATTTTATTTTGGCATTATAATAGTGTGGGTAGTGAATGGAGCAAATCTTAATTGACTGTCCCTGAAGTCAGGGACAATGTTCTTCTATGGGTCTTTAATATGATTGGACTCATCCTTGACTTGTAGATCTTTGGGTCCATCATACATGATGGTGGGTTCAGGAGTGCAGGATTTGCTTTTTTGTCCCCTTGCTGCTGCTGCTGCTCTGCCTCATCACTAAGATGGGGAGATGCCCGTGTTAAACACGGACTTGGGTGGACAAAGTCAGAAGTCACACGACACCAGATTATAGTCCTAACAGGTTTATTTAAAATCACAAGATTTCGGAGGGTTGCTCCTTCTTCAGGACCTGACGAAGGAGCAGCACTTCAAAAGCTTGTGATTTTAAATAAACCTGTTGGACTACAACCTGGTATCCTGTGGCTTCTGACTTTATCACTAAGAAATTTTGACTCATTGTGATGCAGCTTGATGGGCAAGTTGCCATCATTTTAATGATTGGGAACAAGCTGTTCCCAGTCACTTAATGTCAATGCTGCTGGGCTTCAAAGAGAGCTTCAGAGTACTTTTATAGCATATTTGTAATTCTCCTCTGAGCACTGGCCATTTGAGAGTTGAGAAAACAGAACCTGGTGGAGAAAATGCTTCTCAGCCATCTGGACACATTGTCACGTCAATCGTGGTTGATCTTACAGGAATTTTCTGTGAGTGTTTTTGGAGCTGTCTTCAAGAAAGATGCAATCATTTAGTCAATGGTCATCCCCATCAAATCTGCAGCATGCTGCAGAAGCATTGCTGTTGGAATTTCTCTCATGCTTTCCTGTGTCACTGACACACAGCCCATGTTTCACTGCATTTCAGGACCATGGCAACGTGAACACTAGGAGTCTTGTTGACTTTGTCATCAAACACTTGTTGGAGTAGTTTGTAAATGGGCTGATCTGACACTGCTGACCTCATCAATGGCGACCTTTTGATTTCGGTAGCTGCCAAAGTCTGGAAAGTGCTCAGCGTTTTCCAGAGGGTCTCCTGTAATATTTGGCTGAGCAGGTCTAGCGTGATATCAGTTTTGTTTTGGCAATTTTCCAGGACAGATCAAGTCTCTTGTGCAAAATTGAAGAGCTTTGGTGAGGCTTGTAAATGGGGTGCAAAGTGGGCAACAAGATTTCAGACATCTGCACCTCCAGGTCATGTAAAAGTGAAAGAGCCAATAAACCCAGTGGACCACAGGATTGTATTCTCATTAAAGACAGGACTGGTGGTGGTTTAACCTGTGGGTCACCACACTTCAAGCAAAAGGAGCAGTTGACAAAGCAGGACCTTAATAGTAATCCCGGCTGGTATAGGAATTGATCCCATGCTGTTGGTGTCATTCTGCATCACCAACCAACTCCCCAGCCAAATTAACTAATCAGCCCCACTGTAGGTCATATGGTGGACAGGTTAGTTTTCCATCTAAACAGCAATTAAAGCTCTATCCAGATTTTTAATGGAATCAATGAATACTGTCAGGTAGATTGTAAAGCAGCCTTGCTTGACACTCGTCCCCTGGATCCATCAGAAATACTTATCTTGGAGTATCTAGGTTTAATGTTAAAGGAAAATAAATAAATCCAGATTATGGTATATTTGGGAGGGAAATAAAGATTAGCAAGGAGATGGCACAACTACAATGAGGGATATGTTCAATAGACAGGCTTGATATAGACAATTAATATGGTGGGAGTTCAGAACTTTAAAATGACTTGTGACGTGATTAGGGATGTATTCCTGATCTCCGTATTGTGCAAAGAAAATAGAAGAGAAAATCAGCAATTGGACTCAAGAAAAATAGGAATATCAACATTATTATTCAGGGATACTTGAAAGAAACACAGAGGAAAGAAAATGGAACTCCTGAAACGTGAGCAGGACTCCTTGCTCAATCAGGCTATGGGTAAACAGTCAAAAACAGAGATAACAAGTTGTAGAGCTGGATGAACACAGCAGGCCAAAAAGCATCAGAGGGGCAGGAAGGCTGACGTTTCGGGCCTAGCAGTCAGCCTTCCTGCTCCTCTGATGCTGCTTGGCGTGCTGTGTTCATCCAGCTCTACACCTTGTTATCTCAGATTCTCCAGCATCTGCAGTTCCTACTATCTCTTTCAAAAACAGAGACTTTGAGTTAGAAAGAAAGGTAAGTGTTTGAGCCAAATATGGCCAAGAATGTAGTTTCAATCATGAAATTTCGTATCTAACCACGAAGGAAGAAAATGTCAGTACAAAAATTAAGATATCTGAATGAGAGATTTTTTTTAGAAAGATGAGTGAGCTATATAAGGTGGAGTGGATAAAGAATTTTGACAAATAATTCTAACACTCCAGTGAAATGTTCTTTATAAAAGCAGAAAATGTTGTATTTTTTAAAAACAAGGATGGAACTAATTATGATACTTCCAAGTGAGTTTAAGATCAGTGGTGAGAAAATATTAAGATATTTTAAAGAGTAAAATGATCATCTATTTACGTCAAGATTAAAAAGTTAGAAATGATTAATGTTGATTTGCAAAACAATGATCCTGTTTGGTATACCTCATAGAAATCTTTGAGGAACTAACAAGATGCGGTAGGGAAGTCTGAGATGGTGAGGAAGGGGCTCAATTTGGGGGGTGGTGAGTGAGCAAGGTGCAGCAACACCCCATTCCTGATGCCATGTCCTTCAAGACTGCCTTTGACCCCATAAGCAAATGTGCTGATGATATGAGGTCTTTAAATGACATTGTCACTTAACTCCAGTTGGCCCAAGGTAGGAAGGCCCACCCCACCCATGCCATTCCAACACTGAATTAACTGGGATGGAGGCGGGAAGGTTGTGGGATCCCCAATTGCCACCCTTCCACCTATTTAACTGCCCTTTCCACCAAACTCACCATGGGAGAGAATATTACATTTTGTCTTTGGATTCCACTCTGTAAGTAGGATTTTAGATGCGTTGGAGAGGGTGTGCAGCATTTGTTGAGGCAGTAAAAATACAAAGAATAGGAAACTGGATGTTTGCACAAAACAATGCAGATTACAATTTCTTTGTGTAGCCACTTGAGGCTGTGGTTTCACTCCAGGGTTAAATATTGAGGCAGTAACCTCCTCACCATGATGAAGAGATTGGTAGTTGAGTGAAGATGATAAGGGAACTGGTTGGATATATGTGATTATGGATTATTTGCTCCCATGGAGAGCAAACAGCAACACAAACTGCACGGAATGAATGGCTTCTCTTTGTTTTAATTGCTATGTATTTTTATGTAATATTATAACACTGCCCAATTGTTACTGACAGGTTATATAGTCTTTGCAATGTACCTACAAATATGAGCTCTCATTTCAAATGAGAGGTGTTCCAACCAGCAACAGAGGCAAAAAAACAAACAATTGATCTCTAGGATTAAGTTGGACTCCAGGATAATCACAGCCTCCTGGTATTTTACTGATGGGTTGGTGCACTAATTTAAATTTCCAGGACAAATAACTTGCCACTCAGCATGAATAATAAACTCAAAAGTCCTTAAAATTGAGGCCGCTGGCTCCATGTGTTTCCCCCAATCTGGTGGCCATCTACTTCCTTGCACACTAGCCTGCAACTATCCTCCTATGTCCAACTAACTTGCTCCCAATTTTCCCAGTCCTTGTCTGGTCTGTCTCCAGTACCCACTCTACATATGGACACCTTTTTGATGTCCATATGGCTCTCCCCTCCACCCTCACTCCTCAATCTTCTGTTGCCTTGATATTTTGATTTTCAGTTTACTCAACTACCAATTCGTGGCCCCTGTGCTTTCAAAGAACAATTATGTAGCCTCTCCTCAACAAAATTTCTGTTGAACATCCAAGCTGGAATTCTTTACCCCAAAGAGCAGTGGAAGTTAGGACATTGAATTTATTCGAGGCTAACATAGACATTTTTTTGGTAGGGGAGTTATAGGGCAGAGAGGAAAGTGGAGTTACGGCCGCAACCAGATCATCGGAGCTGAATTATTAAACAACAGAGTGGTGGGCATGTGGAATGTGCTGCGGGTAGTGGTAGTGGAGTCTTTTAAGCGACTCTTTAGAGAGTCTTTAGACTTTTAAGCGACTCTTGGATAGGCACATGGAAGATAGTAAAATGTAGGGTATGCAGTGTAGATTGATCTTAGTAGGATAATAGGTTGGCACAACATCATGGGCCAAAGAGCCTGTCCTGTGCTGTACTGTTCTACGTTCTATGTTAACAGAGCAAACCTGGGTCATGATTTTTTGTCTTCTTGACGGCAGTTGGGAATGGAGAACAATTGTTGGCCTATACCCTGTGTATGAATTAAAAACCCATTATTTGTTCTACCTAGACAACAGTGTGTAATTGGAGGAACACCGCAGGTCAGGCAGCATCCAAGGAGTAGGAAAGCCTTCTTCCGTTCTGAAGACCCAAAACCTTACTCCTCTGATGCTGCCTGACCTGCTGCATTCCTCCAGCTGCACACTGTGTTGTCTCTGACTCCAGCATCTACAGTTCTTGCTATCTCTCATGCTTACTTAGCCCTATTTCACCATGCATTTCCAAATACTCTGCAATCTCATCCACAATAATGGACTCAAATCTTACCAATGACCAAAGTCATGCTATAATTTCCTGTCGTCTGCCTCGCTCCCTTCTTAAGCGGAAGTGTTACATTAGCCTTTTCCAGTCCTCTGAGACCTTCCCTGACTTCGGTGATTCCTGAAAGATCATCACCAATACCTTAACTTAAAATATCTGAAGGCGCTTTACAGGAGCATTAAAAAACATAAAGTGACACTGGGCTACGAAGTGATATTCCATCACATGACCAAAAGCTTGGTGAGGTAGTTTTTCATCACCCATGATGGAATGGTGGACCAGGCTTGAGGGGGCTGAATGGCCTAATTCTGCTCCTATATCTCATGGATTTATTGTTAATTGTAGCACAAATCATGCCTCAATTTAAGGATAGGCTTTGTAGGTGGCTGAAGGTACAGAATACAAACAGTAGGTCGTATGAGATTAGGTCATCTGTGTGGACCTCTATATAATCCCTACCAGATTCTGGTAGCAAATCAGCCCTGGGTGTAATGTTAGATTCAAATCCTCCATGTTCAACCTCTCCATGACATCACCCTTACCTATACCTGTAGCTGCCTGCAGTCCTCCATGTCTGGAATGTTGAGCATCCTCTACTCTCTTGACACAGCTGCAAGTAGTAGAGCATCCAGAAAGCTAGACTCTTAAATCTGACAATGCCTTCACTGAAGCTGTCCAATTCTCATGCTTTGTTTAAAATCTCCTTACAACAATGACTAAAAGGTTGGTCAAAGACCTACATGTTTAAGGAGCATTTTAAAGAGGAGTCTTAGTCTGATGTCCAGCACAAATTGATCTTTAATCAAAGCTCCTTACCATGCTGCCCGAAGGGGTCACTGGAAACAGCCTACAAGACACTGCCCCTCTCCCAGTGCAGTATATGCAGACATTCCACATTACAATGGTTACATGCAACATTGACATCGGGGCTTGCCAACTAACCCTGACTGTTATGCTCCTCCCCAGACACCTGTCAGTTGCATCGTCATGTGTGCTGTTTGGTAGTTTTGTGAAACTGTGATTTATCTTCCCCAGGCCATGATGCTTTGTGATTGCACCACCCCCCTACTCCCGGTGTCCTTTCATAAGGTTATCTGTTCATACCAGAGATAGTAGGAACTGCAGATGCTAGAGAACCTGAGACAACAAGGCGTAAAGCTGGCGCTAAACCCCACCTCTTCCTCTGTTACATTGATGACTATATGGCGCTGCCTCGTGCTCCCAGGAGGAGCTCGAACAGTTCATCCACTTCACCAACACCTTCCACCCCAACCTTAAGTTCACCTGGACCATCTCTAATACCTCTCTCTCCTTCCTGGATCTCTCTGTCTCCATCTCTGGCAACCACCTAGAAACCGATATCCATTTCAAGCCCATCGACTCCCACAGCTACCTAGAATACACCTCCTCCCACCCACCTTCCTGCAAAAATGCCATCCCCTATTCCCAATTCCTTCGCCTCCACCGCATCTGCTCCCAGGATGAGGCATTCCACTCCCGTACATCTCAGATGTCCTCGTTTTTCGAGGACCACAACTTCCCCCCCCCTCAGTGGTTGAAAACGGCCCCAACCGTGTCTCCCGCATTTCCCACAACTCATCCCTCACACCCCCGCCTCACAATAACAGCCAAAAAAGAATCCCCCTCGTCCTCACGTACCACCCCACCAACCTCCAGATCCAACGCATTATCCTCTGACACTTCCGCCATCTGTAATCCGACCCCACCACCAAAGACATTTTTTCCTCCCCACCCTTATCTGCTTTCCGGAGGGACCACTCTCTCTGTGACTCCCTTGTCTGCTCCACATCCCCTCCAGCCCCACCACACCTGGCACTTTTCCCTGCAACCGCAGGAAGTGCTACACCTGCCCCTACATGTCCCCCCTCACCCCCATCCCAGGCCCCAAGAAGACTTTCCACATCTAGCAGATGTTCACCTGCTAATGTGGTATACTGCATCGGCTGTTCCCGTTGTGACCGCGACTACATCAGGGAAACCAAGCGGAGGCTTGGGGACCACTTTGCAGAACACCTATGCTCGGTTCACACTAAACAACTGCACCTCCCAGTCGCAAAACATTTCAACTCCCCCTCCCATTCCTCAGACGACATGTCCATCCTGGGCCTCCTGCAGTGCCACAACGATGCCACCCGAAGGTTGCAGGAACAGCAACTCACATTCCGCTTGGGAACCCTGCAGCCCAATGGTATCAATGTGGATTTCACAAGCTTCAAAATCTCCCCTCCCCCTACTGCATCCCAAAACCAGTCCAGCTCGTCCCCGCCTCCCTAACCTGTTCTTCCTCCCACTATCCCCTCCTCCCACCTCAAGCCCCACCCCCCTTTCCACCAACTAACCTCATCCCGCCCCCTTGACCTGTCCGTCCTCCCTGGACTGACCTATCCCCTCCCTACCTCCCCACCTGCACTCACTTTTACTGGTTCCATCCCCGCCTCTCTGACCTGTCCGTCTCCTCTCCACCTATATTCTCCTCTATTCATCTTCTATCCGCCTCCCCCTCTCTCCCTATTTATTTCAGAACCCCCTTCCCCTCCCCCATTTCTGAAGAAGGGTCTAGGCCCGAAACGTCAGCCTTCCTGCTCCTATGATGCTGCTTGGCCTGCTGTGTTCATCCAGCTTTACACCTTGTTATCTGTTTGTACCCTTTGCTTATACCTTATTTGGTGTTTATACCATTCATCCTTTAATCCCCTCTTGATGGGAAGGGGGCTTCCCTCTACAGCCATTTGTCTATAGGATGTTAGTTAGTTGCACTTTTAATTTCAGTAATCCCACATGTATAATCTCTAATGGAGATTAAATCTTTTTATTATGGTGGGAATGGATTTTTCCCTTCTACATGTTACTAAATAACAAGTTTGCTCTTTCCCAGTAAGAATTCTATGAGGCACTTCACTTATCTTATCTGGTTGTCATGAGTATGAAGGCCATGATTCTGACTGTAGAAACTGCTGCCTCCAATAACAATGCTTTTCACACATAGGCAACTCCCAACAGTCACCCACCTTTAATGTCTCCTCCTTTTGGCTTGGTGTCATTTTTGTTTTTATCTGTTTGCTATATTCAGTTGCGCTCAGAAGGGGGGAATGTGTTTTTTTTTACCCAGCTGATGAATCAAGTTTTCACTTCAGGTGAATAGTCACCCTAGTAAAGAGTTTTAGTTTGTGAAGTCTCCAAGCTGTGAGAGTTTATGTATACATTTTCAGAATTGAGAAAAGTGATTTGGGCCAGCAGTCAAAGAAAGAAAATTGGAAAGAAGTCTTAAAACTGCCTCAGTGATCCGAAAGAAAACTGGATAGTCAGTTAAGAAAGAAAGGAGTTACAATAAAAGTAATATTTCTCTGGAATTTGAGTATCTAGCAGTCATTGCTGGTAAACAAATAGCAACAAAGTTTCAACTGATGTTAAAGTCTTTCTAAACTGTCTTTATGTATTGAGTTTTTTCTTTTGCGCAATAATGTTTATCGTTAATCACCATGATAACCAACTGCAAAATTTAAACTTATAATCTGTCAAGCCAGGTTTTACTGTGGGATCTGACTTGTCCAGTATTAACATCAGTGGGGATCATAGCACTGTGTAAATAAATGCAAGGTGTATTTGGTAAACCACAGTTCAGACTGGATCAAATGTGTATTTTGAGATTTGTATCATGTAACTGTTTTCAGCATCAGGTAGAAGTTAAGCACTCTGAAATGAATGGTTCATTTCCTAAGCCCTCTAAGGCTGCATATTATCTACAATGCTCATGCTAGCAATCTGATGGAGAATGCTTTCCTAGAAGGATGAACCCACAACAACACTCCTATTTGACACAGCTCAGGACCAGTTTGCCTTATTATTGTTAGCACCATCACCAGACTTGGCATCCATCTCCTCCAAAACTGGCACCTGTGGGTGCACTATATGCCAACAACAGGACACACTGCAGTAAGTCTGTGAGAATTGAACTCTCTAAGGGTTGAAATTCAACCCTTACCCATGCGAACAAAGGCAGGGGTCTCTAAGGAAAATCAAGTCGCACTCCACCCTGGATGGATTTTACCATTCACACTTAATGTGCCGCAGAATCTTGTAATTCCTGACTGAGCGCCTTTTTGTGGGAACACTGGGAAAAGGGCTGTATTGGCTCAAAGTAGAAATGCCACCATCTCAATGTAAGGATGGCTAATAAATTGCAATGTTCTCAGCATCACTGCCTGGATCCTCCCCATGCACTACACAGTGAGCGAAGCTTGCACATGATGGTATGTATTCAGAAAGATGGCTAGATTGGGTTTTGAATCCCCAAGATATTTATCTGGATGGTGGGGAGCAAGGTGGAGTCACATGTTTTGAGTGCTTTTGTCTTGTGTTCCTTGGCCACATTCTAATTTTGGTTTTTGTGCATTACAAAATCCAGCTGCTTTTTTTTTCGCAGTGGTTTGTTGGAAACCCAAGTGCCTCCTCTGGGTGAGTGATGGGTATCCTGGAGCAGTCCCATTCATCTCCTCAATACTCCCGCCTCTTCCAACAAGACCAGCTGGCCTGTATAAATCAGGTGTCGAGTTATTGATTCTAGTCCCTATTCCCAATTACATGCAAAAACATGTAATGACTGGTCCACACAACACAACTGCTGCAATATCCCTTGTGCATGGAACTACAGACAAACTCCACCTCCTTTAAAACAGGCAGATTAAAACCTAAGTGGTTTCATGGAAAATACCTCTGATCCAGTAGTTACCCAGAACCAGTCCGAGATTGCTCTGGCCAAGATCCATCTTTGCAGTAGCCGTCTCTCACGAAGTGATATTTTCCCCAACCCTCTTTGGGCTTTTAAATAGACTACATCCAGAGTCCTCATACAGTTTTTTTTGGTCACCTTTCATTTCTACATTTCCAAAACAAAAAGTAATTGCATTAGAAGCTGTACAGAGAAAGTTCACTTGTCTGGTTCCTGGGATGTAGGGTTATCTTGAGGAAAGCTTGAGTAGTTTGGGTCTGTGTGCATTGACTGAGTGAAGAATGAGGTGTGAACTGGTTGAGACACAGGAGCCTGGGGTGGTGGGAGTGGGTAGATACTGAGAGGATGTTTCCCTTTATAACGGGTGGGGGAATCTAGAACTAAAGAGCACAGCGTAAAACAAAGTTGTATCATTTGTGGGACAGATGGAAAAGGTGGTGTTAAGGTTGTAATCAGATTGGTTGTGATCTTTATCAATTGGTTGAATAGGCTTGAGGGGCTGAATGGCCAACTCCTGGTGAAGGCTGAAAGGAGTTGTGATAGAAGTGCTCAAAATTGTGAGTTTGATTTATTATTGTCAAGTACTAAGATACAGTGAACAGTGTTGTTTTGTGTGCTATCTGGAATCATATCCTGTTCTGAGGAAGGATCACCAGATCCGAAACACGATCTCTGATTTCTCTTCACAAATACCGCCAGATCTGTTGTGCTTTTCCAGCAATTTCTGTTTTTGTTTCTGATTTACAGCATCAGCAATTCTTTTGGTTTAAATCATACCTTGCGTTAGTCCACCAGGGTAATAAAAAAGAATGCAGAATATAGTGTTACAGATACAGAGAAGGTGCAGAGAAAGATCAACTCTAACATTGAGAGTTTGTTCATAATTCTGATATTGACAGGGAAGAAGCTGTTCTTGAATCTGTTGGTACGTGACTTCAAACTTTTGACTCCTGTCTGTTGGAAGAGGGTGGAACAGAATATATCTGGGGTGACAGGGGTCTTTGATTTATATTGGTTACTTTCCTGAGGAAAGTGTAAATAGAGTTGATGGATGGAAGGTTGGTCTGCGTGATGGACTGGGCTGCATTCATTAACATTCTGTAATTTCTCGCAGTTTTGGGCAGAGCAGTTGCCATAACTGCTCTGATGTGATGCATCCCGATAGATGTGCCATAGGATTGTTTCGGTGAAACGGCAGAGTAGGTGGGCAGAAGGATCCAGAACCAAATGCACTGCAACCGGCAAAAGAAGCAATGTGAAGAAGTTTCACTTAAAATATGGCAAGTGGTCGGGATCTGGAATGTGCTGCCCCAGGATGTGTTGGAGGCAGATTCAGTCATTGCATTCCAAACGAAGTTGGACCTCTATCAGAAGAGGAAAAGTTGATGGACTGCTGTGGCACTTGGAGAAATTGCTCTTGTTCGAGGGCCAGCACAAACAGGCTGGGGCGAGTGGTCGCCTCCTTGTGCTTTGTAACCACGCCTTGGCTGCCCACACTGTCCAGACCTGGCTCTCCCAACTTTCTCTGTGTCCCTACAGGCAGAAGACTGCACCGGCTGTGTAAGGGCACTTATTCTGGAGGAAAACCTCAATGCTAGAAGACATGCGAGCCTTGATTCCTCTTTCTCTGTTTAGTAATGGTTGGGAATAATCCGGGTCAAGGAGTCCAAAATGTGAAACCCTCCCCTTTTTTAAAGCAAACAAGAAGCCGGAGAAAGAATCGAAAACCCTCCCACACTCTCTCAGTGGCTCACGCTAGCAACCTGCGGCGAAGATACAAGATTCAGTCTCTACTAAACTCCGAGGCGGAAGGAAGGGGCTGGCCGCTCTGTATATATCGCGTTTGATTTAGCAATAACGGCAGAACATATCGTTTTTTAAAAAAGAAAAATGCAATGCATCCGCAAGCCCAGGAGAACCGAGCAGGAGGATGAGCAACTGCGGGAGGCGACTGACAAGGAGGTCCTAGCCAACCTGAGTCTGCTCGGTAAGAGTAAACCCGGCCGGGGCTCAGGGGGACAAGTGAAGGAGATGGCCCCTCCCACCCCACCCCTCTCTTCCCCCAGACACACACACACACACACACACACACAGCTGCTGGCACTGGAAGTGCCAACACACACACACACTCACTCACTTATACTCTCTCTCTCTCTACCCCACCCCAATACTGCCAGCAGTGTCTGTCTCCAGCCCAAACAAGTTCCGCTGGAAGCTCGCAGAATTCAACCAAGCGTATTTTTTAAAAAAAATCCCACTCTGGTGTGAATTTTTTCTAAATTCCCCTGTCTGGTGTTACCCTCTCCGCGCGCGTGTGTGTCTATTCCTCTCTCCACCCCACTGCCTTTCTGGTATGAATCTCCCTATCTCTTCATCCCACTGGGGTGTGCCCTCCCTCAGCCCTGAGCAATCTTCCTTGCTTCTGTTCTGATTGCAGCATTGTATGCAGGGTTTTGCCTCTTGATAGGATATCCTGTTCCGCTCTGTCTCCGGTGTATGTTGTGTCCTGATTTTTGTATTTACTTCGATTTACTGTTTAATTTCTACCCTTTTTTAAAATTTCCTTCTCTGATTTAGAGGGGGAACAATGTTTGTACACTTGGCGTTTACATTCCAAGCCAATTGCCTCAACAAATTTGCACAATGAGGGAGCAGGCAGGAAACCGAAGGGAATTGGAAAGTTGGGGAGGAGGCAAGAGAGACTGACGCTAGGGATGTAACCAGACTAATGATCCAGAGAATGAGTTGGAATGCTTTCTAACAAAAGTTTGAGCATTTCAGATTTGTTCTGAAGGGGAGAAGATACAAATACTGTGAAATAATTTTGTATTTGTTTGTGACCCCGTCTGTTGTTTGAAAAGCTCAATCATTTCTAACTCATTTGGAGAAGGAAAGTTGCTACCTATATCTCTGTTTGGCCTATGTGGGGCCCATTCCCACAGACTTGTTGACACTCAACTTTCAATGCGGTTGACCTGCCAGAAATTCCCATTTATCGAGTGGGAGTTGGGATGATGGGATCAAACTGCTGGACAGCAAAGTCCTTAGACTATGGAGGATATAACTGATTGTTCATTGACATGAACAGAAAGTGACAGAGATAGTAGGAACTGCCGATGCTGGAGAATCTGAGATAAACAGAAAGTGACAACCTGTTTTTAATGGTCATAGAGTGGGTTGGTTGTCAGTGATGAATAAAGAGAACCAAGGATTGAATGTTGAGGCATTAATACCTGCATTTGTGAGCATAGGAGTTGTGATGAGGGCAGAGTGCAATGAAAACCAACCACACAAAAGAATCCATGGAGACAAGGAGATTTTTAGTGTGAGGTAGCCTTTTCCTGGGGAGATAATTGAATTTTTTTTAAGGCATATATGGATGGAATCTTCATTGGCATGGGAGTCAAGGGCAGACAGGAAAGTAGATTTGGAGCCACAATCGGACCAATCATGATCTTATCAAATGGTGAACAGGGCCTGAGGGACTGAATGGCCTTCTGCTTCTAACCTCATGTTTGTATGGGGTAATAAGCAGTAAGAGGTTAGAAACATTGAGGAGAGGCAGTGATCTCTGGATGCAGTCACAAAGGACATCACTGGAGACTTTGCACAGGGTGTTTCTGACTAACTGGATTTAGCAGGAATCATGTTTTCAGAACTAGCACTTTTAAAATATATTTCATGGAATTTTATTGACATTGTTGTGATATTTGTTACCGATCCCTAATTGTCCTTTAACTACGTGACTCACTAGGCCATTTGAGAGCAGTTACTATGGTATCAGGAGGCCAGGCCAGGCA
Organism: Rhincodon typus; assembly: GCF_021869965.1. Classification (NCBI taxonomy): domain Eukaryota; kingdom Metazoa; phylum Chordata; class Chondrichthyes; order Orectolobiformes; family Rhincodontidae; genus Rhincodon; species Rhincodon typus. Next base: position 7,370,762 of record NC_063333.1, read on the forward strand.
AAGATAGTAGATAAACTTCCTTCCCAGCAAATAGCAATATTGTCAGGGTCTGTTAATTCCAGATTTTTTAAATTGAATTTTACAGTGGTGGGATTTGAATTCATGTTCCCAGAGTTTTAGATTGCTAGTCCAGTGATAGTACTGCTATATCAAGTCAAATTTTGTAACCACACTTTCTAATTCACTGCAGAAATTATCATAAATTTGCATTTTTATTTCTCCTTTCTCACCATTAAAACATCTCTCTCCTGCACAATTGGTTGCTATTGACTGTTACGCAACAGTGATTTTATTTCCCCTACAAGGAGCAGTCAGTTTTCTTCCTGGTTGGAGAAGCACAAGCACAACAGGCTTGTCATTGCTGTGCTTGTACCCTCTTTTGAAAGAGAACATAACAGTTGAAATTCTTCTGCTGTCCTGAGCTGAGAAGGCAGTGTCGGTCCTCCACCTCATAATCTGTTGGTTTGATTTGTGGTGGACGACCCTGGGCTAAAATATGGCACTTTTCGAGACCAGGGGTCAATGTGCTACCAACCAGAGCTACTTGTCTAAGAAGAAAGCAATAAGATCACAAGCCAACGCCCAATTTTATAATTCACAAGTGCTTGGGAGGATTAATGCCCCACCCAGGACAACAAAAATAACCAGATGCTAGGAATCTCACCTTGTCTGTGTAAGCAGCATGCAAAGATATTCAACAATGATTCAAACTCCACTAGACAATGGCAGCAAGTTTGTTGAAGGAGGAAAAGAATGTTAATTTGTGTGCAAAGCCTTTCATATAAGGAGTCCTTACTGAGCTGTAGTCATGTTGTGGGGAATGCAGTAGTGCAATGATCACAACTGATTTACTATGGAACAATACTGTTGATCCCAGAATCAAATTGGCTTGATAACTTTATAAAATAAATTCAGCATTGTCCAGTTTGAATATACGTATGAATAGATTCAAGAATAGCTTTTTTTCCCACAATATTATCAGCCTTTTGAACAGACCTTTCAAATGTGAACTTTGATCTCTCTCTGCACCAATAACACTGTATTCTGCACTCTTCTGCCACCCTGACGCACTTTATATGATACGATCTGCTTGTACAGTACACACACTTCTCACTATCTCGACATGTGACAGCAATAAATCATTCAGTCGCCGTTCACTGAACATAAGCATGCATAAGGCTGAAGGTTTGGTTTTAACAATAAAACAAGCGTATTACACAAAATAAATAAAAGATGGGTAAACCGAGCCATCTAAATATAACATCATCTCTCATTGGAACCTATTGGAGAAAATTCTGAACGAGAGAATTAATCCCTGTTTACTGAAGCAAGGTTCAACCAGGAATAGTCAGTGTAGCTTTGTCAAAGGGAGGTCATGCCTAACACATCAGGTTGAATTTTTTGAAGAGGTGACCAAATGTGTAGATAAGAGCAGTGCAGTTGATGCAGTTTATATGGATTTCAGCAAAGCTTTTGACAAGGTCCCACCTGGGAGACATAAAGAAGTTAAAAGCACACAGGATCTGGGATTACTTGGCAAAATGAATCTATAATTGGCTTAGACAGGCGACACAGGTGGTAGAAGGCTATTTGTGTGACTGAAGGTGGATGTACCCAAGGATTGGCGCTGGGTTCCTTATTGTTTGTGATGCATATAAAAGTTGTAGATGAGAATGTGGGAGGATGACCAGGAAGTTTGTGGATGACATGACGATTGGCCGAGTGATTGACAGTGAGGTAGAAAGTCTTAGTTTATAGGAGAATGTAAACTGGTCAGATAGGCAGATCAGTGACGGATGGAATTTAAATCTGATAAGTACGTCACGTCACTCTTTCGGAGAAGTAACGAGGCAACGGGGAGTACAGAGGAACAGCGGGATCTTGGGGTGCTTGTCCACAGATCCCTGAAGGTGGCAGGACAGGTTAATAGGGTAGTTAAGGCAACTACAGGACACTTGTCTTTACTAGTTAAAGGTCTTTTTCTATGGAGCAGAAAAGGTTATCGAGGTGGTGATGGTGGTGGGTGCTGATAGAGGTATGTAGATTGAGGGACATGGACAGGGTGAAAAGAAAGCAGCTGTTCTCAGTTGTAAGGTCAATAACAAGTGGACATAATTTCAAATTGAAAGGCAGAAGGTTTAAGAGGGGATTTGAGGAAAAAATGTTCCACCCAAAAGGTGGTGGGGTGGGGGTTGGCGTGGTCTGGAATGTACTGTTTGGGAGGGTAGTTGAGGCTGGAAACCTCTACCCCTTAGTGTTTATCCAAGTATTTTTTAAAATGCCATAACATTCAAGGTTATGGGCCTGGTGTTGGTAAGTGAGACTAATGTGGATTAAGTGTAGCTTTTGGTGGTTTGGACTTGATGGGCTGTAGGACTGTATGAATCTATGATAACAGTTTCCAAGATTGCAAAAACCACCAAAATTCCTTCTTCTCCCCAACAGCATTACTTTGTAATTATTCAAATTTCCCCATCAAATTTGTAGGTCAGTTTAGCTACTTCTGTTCACTTCTTGTCTTGAGCTGTGAAGCTTTTTTTTCTTTGACTCTCACAGCTGAGGTCTTAAACTTTCTCAGCTTCAAATAACCAATGTGGGTTGCTAACCAAACACATCTGGTCTGAAATTTTTCATAAGCTAAAGTTTCAATGGTAACTTCTTTACTATGAACTACTCAGTTTTCTAAGAGAAACTAATCTTGCATCTATCTTCAGTCAGGTCTCTCTCGCGCTACCCAAAAAACCTTCAGTCTCTGGGTTCCTTAAGCTAATGGAGCAAAGACTGATAAATCAGACTGTTTGGCGTTCTCCTGAGGTCTAAGCTAAATTCAATCCTTTGCTATTTTTAAACCCAAAAACAAGCTAATGTCTTTGAATGTAAAACCCCATAATATAGACTTGCATCAGTTTTCCAGGAGTTGATTCAGACGCCTACTTTCTGACATAAAAATCATAAATTACTGGAAAAATTCTGCAGGTCTGGCAGCATCTTTGGAGAGAAAACTGAGTTCAGGTTTTGAGTCCAATGACCTTTGTTCAGAACTGCTTTCTGACACGTACTGTTTCTAAAATCATGGTACAGTAAAGACTGATTTTTAGTTGATAATTAAACCCTTCACAAAAACTCATTTGCCACTATTTTAAAATCCAAGCTTTTATTTTGGAAAGATATTAATATCTAAATCTCACACCCTTTTATTCCAATCAGTTTGCAAACAGTAGGATCACACCCATACCAACATGATTTAAAAACAACCCAATGTTATCTAGAGGATTTGATATTGACTGTGGTGTCAGGGAGAATTACTTTGCCTTTCACTGAATAGTGGCAGTAGAACCTTTTTATTTTACATCCAGCTGAGATGGTAGACTGGACCTCTGGTTAAGCTTGTCTGAAAGACTGTCCACCAGATAATGAAGCACCATCTGTAGTTCCCAAGGGAGCATCTTCTAGATGAACTATTTGGCACCCAGATTGAATAAATAGACTAGACATAAATAGGAGTCTCAATTGCATCTCCTAAAAACAGTACCAGGGATTTTCTTTTTGGTTTTCATGTCCTCCAGGAATTAGCTGTTGGGATCCGGTCAAAGATTTTGCATCATCTATGGCATTAGAGTGAAGACAGATGGCCCTTCAGACTGTTAGCTTTTGTGGCTTCTTCCTGAGGTCTGTGAACAGGCTCCAAATCATACAGCTGGCCAGTCAGTGCTCTGTCATTGAGCACCAGTCGCCTTGCTCAAGTCCCAAAGGTACAAGCCGTGACCAGGGAGCTAAACTTCCCTTGAAGTCTTCATGCCAGCCTTGCCAACCAGTTAATGGTGAATCATAGAATTGGTTCCAGCACAGGAGATGCTGTAAAGATAGGAAAACACAATTTACCTTGCTGACTCTTCTTAATTAATTCATATTTATCCAAGTGACTGTTTTTTTTAAATTTTGTTTACTGTTTCTAAACAGTTTCCCACCACTGAGGATAAACTGAGTGGCCTGTTGTTGCTGGGATTATCCTTTTGTACCCTCTTTGGAACAAGAGTATAGTTTTTGATTATTCTGTCCTCTGGCACCATCCATGTACCTAAGCAAGGTTGGATGATTTATAGCCAGTGTCTCCATAGTGTGTACACTGCCTTCCCTCTGTATTCTTGGATGAATCTCATCTACTTTTGATGGCCTTCCTTACTTAAAGGACATTGTTGCATTGGTCATTCAGAGAGGTTGATTCCTGGGATGCAGAGATCCTTTTGAAGAAAGGTAAAGGAAGTAGGGCTTATACTCTGTGACATTTGGATTAATGAGGTAATTTTTTTTAAACAAATACCTGAGGGTCTAGACACAGTTGATGCTGAGAGGGTGTTTGCTCTTGTGCAGGTTCCTAAAAATAAGGAACACAGTCTCAGAATTAGGTGCCTCCCATTTAAGTTGGAGGGGAAGGATTTTTTTAAACTCTTAAAGAGCAAATAGTCTTTGAATTTGTTTCCCAAGAGAGCAGTGAAGTGTGTAGGGTGAGATCATTAAAAATGTTCAAGTATAGAAGAAATTTTTGAATCATGGGTGGCCAAGGGTCATGGGAGGACAAGCAGGAAGTGGAGTTGATGCCACAATCAAGTCAGCCATGATTGTATTAAATAGCACAGCAAAGCTCGAGGGGTCAAAGGGCCTATTTGTCATAATTTCTGTATTCCTATGGTGACTAAGCTCTGCAGTCCTGCAACACCTAGTCATGAATGGTAGTGGATAATTAAACAACTCGCTGGAGGAGGAGGTTCCACAAATATCCCCACCCTCAATGATGAAAGAGCTGAGTACGTCAGTGCAAAAGACAAGGCTGAAGCTTTTGCAGCAATCTTCAGCCAGGAGCGCCAAGTGGATGATCTATCTCGGTGTCCTCCAGTGGTGCCCAACATCACATACTAGTCTGCAGGCAATTCAGTTCACTTCACATGACACAAATGGTTGGAGACACTGGATACTGCAAAGGCTATGGGCCCTGAAAACATTCTGGCAATAGTACTGAAGATTTGTGCTGCAGAACTTGCTGCTGTCCTGGTCAAGGTGTTCCAGTACAGTTACAACACTGGCATCTACCCAACAGTTTAGAAAATTACCCAGGTATGTCATGTTCCTAAAAAGCAGGACGAATCCAACCTGGCCAGTTACCGCCCCATCAGCCTATTCTCGGTCATCAGTAAAATGATGGAAGGTGTCATCAACAGTGCTATCAAGCAGCACCTGCTCAGCAATAACCTGCTCAGTGACGCCCAGTTTGGGTTCTGCCAGGGCCACTCAGCTCCTGACCTCATTACAGCCTTGGTTCAAACATGGACAAAACAGCTGAATTCCACAAGTGAGGTGAGAGTAACAGCCCTTGATATCAAGGCTGCATTCAGCCAAGTGTGGCATCAAGGACCCCTAGCAAAACTGGATTCAATAGGTATCGGGGCAAACTCTGGAGACGTAGTGGCGTTCTTTTTGGTTTCCTCTTGAGTCTCTATCTCTTTCGTCACTAAGGAGTTCTGGCTTTGTTTGTCCTCCCATTCCCCTGTATTGCAATATACCTTGACATTGACTGAACATTTTCCCCTTTTTAAAGGCAACCTAACTTTCTGTTTCGTCTGCCAATCTTTTGATTTGGTTCAAGTAAATTGGAACTGGCACAGGTACCAAGTACAGCTTATTTATATGTCCAGTCCGGTTCAGACACTGAAAGAATTAGTATGTGATTTTCTATCTAATTTGCTGTAAATCATGCTAGAGACTTCACAACCATTCCAGAATCATGGTGTAGTCTGCCTCCCTGCTGGAAGGTTGATCTTCCAAGTAGTACTCCCAATACACTGTCCCTCTGTCCACTTATGTCGATCTGCCTTGTTTCACTTGTCATTGTTTCTAATATCAGGAAGGAGAGCAAGAGTTCAATGTTCTGAGGAAGGGTCACCAGACCCGAAACGTTAACTCTGTTTTTTCTTTCACAGATGCTGCCAGACCTGCTGCTTTATCAGCAACTTTTGTTTTTGTTCCTGACTTACAGCATCCGCAGTTCTTTTGGTTTTTATTTGTAACAAAATTGTTAGCTTCTGACATTGCCAGCTCTAACTTCCAACTGGATATGCACTCTTTCTCAAGGAGGGGCTGGACTAGAAGGATGACTGGAAATTTTTCAGGATGTTTTCCTTGAGAAAGCTGGTTTGATAATTCCCACCTCTGGCATTGCCTGCCTCTATAAAAACTGTTATCCAAGGAGGCTTGAAGAACATGTTCAGATATTGAGTGGTGCTTTCATGTTACAAATGGAAAGGAGTTCCGTTATGAAATTAATACTGCAGTGTGCGGTGGGACATCTTGGCAGAAAGTTGGAGAAACACAGTGGCTGGGGATTTGTGCATTGATCCCTGGAAGTTGAGAGATTGGTTTCATATTGAAACATTGAATATGAAGTGGGGATGTTTATGTGGAACCTTCTTGTAAAGCTTTCTACTTTGCTTTCTCCTTTTTTATTTATTTAAAAGACATTCTTTTATAAAGCCTAACTCCTTCACCAAGCTTCTGATCACCTGGTCTCCACAATGTCCTAAATCCTTTGCTCCTGTGGGGCATCTTTGGGATTTTTAATTGGGGGAGGCAATGGCCTAGTGATATTACCGCTGGACTGTTAACCCAGGGTGCCGGATTTGAATCCCACCATGAATTCAGTAAAACATCTGGAGTTAAGAATCTAATGATGACCATGAATCCATTGTCGATTGTTGGAAAAACCCACCTGGTTCACTAATGTCCTTTAGGGAAGGAAACTGCCATCCTTACCTGGTCTGGCCTACATGTGACTCGAGACCCACAGCAATGTGGTTGACTCTTAACTGCCCTCTGGATAATTAGGGATGAGCAATAAATACTGCCTGGTCAGCGATGCCCTCATCCCCTGAATGAATAAAGGAATTGCACTGAAGGTACTACAAATGAGTACTTGTTTGCACATACATCACTTAATACCTATTGGCTAGCATAAA
>NC_063333.1:7378268-7390359 GCF_021869965.1 Rhincodon typus
CCATCCCCGCCTCTTCGACCTGTTTGTTTCCTCTCCACCTATCCTCTCCTCTATCCATCTTCTATCCGCCTCCCACTCTCTCCCTATTTATTTCAGAACCCCCTTCCCCTCCCCCTTTTCTGATGAAGGGTCTCGGCCCGAAACGTCAGCCTCTCTGCTCCTATGATGCTGCTTGGCCTGCTGTGTTCATCCAGCCCTGCACCTTGTTGTCTCGGATTCTCCAGCATCTGCAGTTCCTACTATCTTAATTGTTATGCTGTTTTCCTTACCACAAATTTACAGTTCTCACGTGGGATTGGTGAGCAGTGAATCCACTTGAAAATCTCAACCACGTTTACTTAATAGACAAACTGATAACTTGCAGGTACAGAGCTACAGAATTCCCTCCGCATTGTGGGTCAACCTGCAGCAAATGGACTGCAGCGATTCAAGAAGGCAGCTCACCACCACTTCTTAAGGGCAACTAGGGGTAGCCAATAAATGCTGGCCCTCCAGTGATGCCCACGTCCCATGAACGAATTAAAAAAAACTTATGTACACATCCTCCGTCTAGCATCAGCTCTTTTAGCCGGAACACAACAGTGACCCATTGAATATGATGCTCTAACTCCAGATTTGAAAACTTATCACTGGGTATACAATTTGAGGACTCCAATAATAACTGTGATAGGAGGAAAGGGGTTTAAATGAAGAAAGGAGAGGATTGAACTAACTGTCAGCAGAAGTTCAGCAAATCAGAATGGGGGATAAAAGCAAATCAAAAAGGTCTCTTACAACCGGCAGAGATTGTAAAGCAATTTACAGCCAATGAAGTAATTTTTAAAATGTAGTCACTGATATTGTAATGTAGAAAGTATGTCAATCAATTTGCAGAGGGCAAGATCCTGCAAATAGCAATGAGGTAACAACTGGCAATTATTGCCAAATTACCCTTAAAATAGTGATGATAAGCTGCTTTCTTGATCAACTGCAGTCCAAGCAGATGGAGGTTTATCATAGCAAGTAGAAACAACTGAATGATGTGCTGGGTGATTTGAAAATTGGTTAAGAGTAAGACTATAAGACCATAAGACATAGGAGCAGAAATTAGGCCATTCAGCCCAGTGAGTCTGCTCTGCCATTCGAACATGGCTGATATGTTTCTCAACTCCATTCTCCCGCTTTCTCCTCATAACCCTTTATCCCCTTGACAATCAAAAACCTATCTATCTCTGTCTTAAATATACTCAATGACCTGGCCTCCACAGCCTTCTGTGGCAGTGAATTCTATAGTTTCACCACTCTCTGGCTGAAGGAGTTTCTCCTTATCTCCAATCTAAAAGGTCTTCCCTTTAATCTAAGGCTGTGCCCTCGGGTCCTAGTCTCTCCTACCAATGGAAACATCTTCCTAACATCCACTTTGTCCAGGCCATTCAGTATTCTGTAAGTTTCAATTAGATCCCCCTCTCATCCTTCTAAACTCCATTGAGTGTAGATCCAGAGTCCTCAAATGTTCCTCATACATTAAGCTTTTCATTCCTGGAATCATTCTCGTGAACCTCCTCTGAACCCGCTCCAGTGCCAGTACTCCTTCGCCCCAAACATTACATCAGACAGGCAGGAAGGAAACTAGCCATCAGAATATATGAACATCAACTAGCAGCAAAACGGCACGACGAACTCTCCTTAATATCAGTACACTCAGACAATGAAGGCCATCAGTTTAACTGGGACAAGGTAACCATTGTAGCCCAAGTCAAACATAGACACGCACAGGAATTCCTAGAGACATGGTTCTCCACCCGTAATGCAATCAACAAATACATAGAACTGGACCCCATATACAAAGCCATACAGATCAAAACTGGAAATGACACTATTCACCACAACGCACCAAACAGTACAAATTCCAAACAGAGTAGAATGACACAGCTTCATCAGAGGCTCCACTGATGATGTCACCTAGCATAGTGATGAAACGTCTGAACGAGAACAAACTAGCTCGGCGAGCAAGTCAACAACTTCATCCAAAACCCGAGCTACAGATCTTTGCCAAAATTTTGAAATCCTTCTTCAGCTTCCCAGCCTCCTCAATACTACCTGTCCCTCTACCTATCTTTGTATCATCTGCAAACTTAGCCAGAATGCCCTCAGTTCCTTCATCTAGCTCATTAATGTATAAAGTGAAAAGCTGCCGTTCCAACACTGACCCTTGCAGAACACTTGTCACCGGCTGCCATCCTGAGAAAGACCTTTTTATCCCCACTCTCTGCTTTCTGCCAGACAGCCAATCTTCTATCCATGCTAGCACCTTGCCTCTAACACCATGGGCCCTTATCTTACTCAGCGGCTTCCTGTGTGGCACCTTGTCAAAGTCCTTCTTGAAATCCAGGTAGATAACATCCATTGGCTCTCCTTGGTCTAACCTGTCCATACTTCCTCAAAGAATTCTAACAGATTTGGCTGGCCTCCTCTTAACGAAGTCATGCTGACTTTGCCCTATTTTACCATGCACTTCCAAGTATTCAGAAATCTCATCCTTCATAATGGACTCTAAAATCTTACCCATGACCGAGGTTAGGCTAATCAGCCTGTAATTTTCCATCTTTTGCCCTACTCCCTTTTTAAATAGAGGTGTCATGTTAGCAATTTTCCAGTCTCTGGGACTCTCCCTGACTCTAGCGATTCCTGGAAGATCGCCACTAACGCCTCCACTATCTCTTCAGCTATCTCCTTTAGAACTCTGGGGTGTAGTCCATCTGGTCCAGGTGATTTATCCACTTTCAGGCCATTCAGTTTTTCTAGCACATTCTCCTTGCTGATGGCCATCATACTCAGCTCTGCCCCTGACTCTCTTGAATTTTTGGGATATTACTCGTGTCTTCCACTGTGAAGACTGATGCAAAGTAATTATTCCTTGTTCCCCACTACTATCCCTCCAGTGTCATTTTCCAGCGGTCCAATGTCCACTTTTGCCTCTCTTTTGTCATTTATATATCTAAAGAAACTCTTACTGTCCTCCTTTATACTTCTAGCTAGCTTACCATCATATTTAATCTTCTCCCTGCTTATTTCTTTTTTTGTTGCCCTCTGTTTGTCTTTGTTGGCTTCCCAAGTCTCTGGTTTCCCATTGCCCTTCGCCACATTATATGCTTTCTCTTTTGCTTTTATGCTATCCCTGATTTTACCAGTCAGCCATGGTCGCCTCATCCCTCCTGTACCTTGCTTCTTTTTCCTAGGGATGAACTTTTGCTGTGTCTCCTGAATTACTCCTAGAAACTCCTGTCATTGCTGTTCCACTGTCTTTCCTGCTAGAATCCTCTCCCAGGAGCACAGCTGTTCCCTCAAGCCTCCGTAATTGCATTTATTCAGCAGCAATACCGTTACCTCTGATTCTATCTTCTCTCTCTCAAATTGCAGATTAAATTCAATCATATTATGATCACTGCCTCCTAAGGGTTCCTTTACCTTAAGCTCCCTTATCAAGTCTGCCTCATTGCACAACTCTAAATCCAGTACTGCCTAATAAAAACCGAAAGAACTGCAGATGCTGTCAATCAGGAATAGAAACAGAAGTTGCTGGAAAAGCTCAGCAGGTCTGGCAGCATCTGTGAAGAAAAAATCAGAGTTAACGTTTCGGGTCCGGCGACCCAAGGAAGGGTATCTTGTGCCCCAGCTCCTGACTACTGTTTGGAGGACTGTACATAACTCCAACTATGGTTTTTTAATCTCTGAGGTTCCTCAACTCTATCCGCACAGATTCTACACCACCTCTACTTCATTTCTTACAATTGATTTCATTTCATTTTTTACTAATACACAAACCCATCCCCTTCTGCCCATCTTTTCGATAGGATGTATATCCTTGGATATTCAGCTCCCAATCCTGATCCCCTTGCAGCCATGTCTGTGTGATGCCCACCAAGTCTTATCTGCCAGTTTCAATCTGCGCCACAAGCTCATTTACCTTCTTTCTTATGCTGCGGGCATTCAGATATAACATCTTCAGTCCTGTATTAACCGTTCCTCTTCTCATTGTCATTCATTTATCCAGTGTGCTTGAAGTTTGATTCCTAACCCTTTTCAAACACTCTGACTTTAATAACATCTCCCGAGTTCTCCTTTCCTGTCATTTTTTTCATATTTTTCCACACAGTTGAATTTACCCCTACAGATGTTAACCTGCTGCTTTATTCTCTACTGGGGGAGGTTTTACCCTTCCCTTCCCCCCCACTTTCTAGTATAAAGTCCTGTTGACCGGTCTATTTACCCTTTTCGCTAGGACATTGGTCCCGGCTTGGTTCAGGTGGAGATTGTACCAGTGGTACAGATTCCTCCTGTTCAAATACTGATGTCAGTGCCCCATGAAAAGGAATCCCTCTTTTCCACACCATTCTTTTAGCCACATGTTTGCTTCCCTTATTCTTGTGTACCTATGCCAACTTGCACATGGCTCGGGCAGTAATCCTGAGATTATAACCCTTGAGGACCTGTTCTTTATTCCTAGCTCCTGATAATCCTTGAATAGATTCTCTTCACTTGTCTTGTCTATGTTGTTTGTTCCGAAGTGGACCACAACAACTGGATCCTCCCGCTCTCTCCCTAATATCCTTTCAAGCTGGTCAAAGATATTCCTTACCCTGGCACCGGGTAAGACACACCATGTAGGACTCTCAATCCTGTTTACAAAAGATACTATCTATTCTACGGATTGTAGAATCCCCTACAGCTACCACTTGTCTTTCTGCTCCCTCCTCATGAATGGCCTCCCATATCACTTTGTAGTGGTCAATTGGCTCATCCTTTTTGCAGTCCTTTTCCTCATCCACACAGGGAGCAAGTACCTTGTACCTGTTGGACAAGATCAAGAGCTGAGGCTCTGGAGTATGCCTCTGTGAATTTTCATTCACAAATAGGCCAGGAGATATAGGGCTTGGTGACATGGTGCAATGAAAACATCTGTCTCTTAACATTGGCAAAACTAAAGAACTGATCATCGACTTCAGAAAGAAAGGAGTGGAACACGCCCTCATCTACATCAATGGAACTGAGGATGAGAGAGTGAACAGCATCAAGTTCCTCGGAGTGACGATAACTGACGACCTGTCCTGGACTTCCCACGTAAATTTGACAGTCAAGAAGGCACAGCAACACCTTTTCTTCCTCAGGTGACTCAGGAACTTTGGCATTAACATAAGGTCCCTCACTTTACAGGCACCATTGAAAGCATACTGTCCAGGCACATAAAGGCCTGGCATGGCAACTGCTCTGCCCAGGACCGTAAGAAACTACAGAAGGTGGTGCACACAGCCCAGACCATCATGGAAGCTAACCTTCCATCCATGAACTCTTTACATGGCTCGCTGCTGCGGAAAGGTGGCCAACATCATCAAAGACCTATTGCACCCCGGTAATGATCTCCTACAACCTCTTCCATCAGGCAGAAGATGCAGAAGCCTGAACACACGCACAAGCAGGTTCAGGAACTTACTTTTGAGTAAGGGCCTGGCTTTTCAAGGTCCCAGAGAGGAGTGAGCAACCACAAAACCACAGTGCAAGAGGGGGAATCACTTGTTATCTATCAATGTTGAGATGGATATTGGGAAAAATAAGCAAAAGCTGACCCATTTCAGTTTGGATATAAAAAAGAAATTTGCTAAGGTTAAGACAGCTTGCAAGAAAGAAATAAAAGCTTTCCTATATACCACATTTTCTGATTTCAGGATACCTTAAAGTTGTTATCTTTCCAGCTGTTATCAGACTGTTAAATAGACTATGGTCTCAAATAATGTAACCTGCAATGTAACCTGTATGCCTCTAAGTCTCTTGATCTATACATCTTTTGTTTGCTGTTATCTACCTGTACCATTCATAAACAAAGCTTTTCACTGTATTTCGGTACATATGACAATCAATCAATCAATCTGATTCAGAAACAAAAGTAGATTCTTGTTCTCAAGGCTACTTTTTTTTATTAGTTCATATGACTTGGGCATCATTGGCAAGGCCAGCATCTGTTACCCATTCTTAATTACCCTTAAATTAAGTGATTTGCTGGGATTTTTCAGAGGGCAGTTAAAAGTCAAGCACATTGCTATGCATCTGAAGTCAAATGTAGGCCAGGTAAGGATAGCAGATATCCTACCAAATGGGGCCTGATGAACCAGATAGGCTTTTAACAATTAATTCTAAGACTTTATATTCCATATATATTATTCAAATTCCATCAGCTGCCATGGTAGGTTTGAACCCATGCCCTCAGAGCATTAGCTAGAGCTTCTGGATTACTAGTCAGTAAACATTACCACTGTGCCACCAGAGAGATCTGAAAACATGGATGGGAATTTTAAATTGATGTGTTGCAGGACTGTGAGCATAGGATTGATGGGTAAATGGGATTTGGTATGAGCCAGTATACAGACAGCAGAGTTTTAGACTCTCAGGTTTCTGGTGGGTAGAAGCTAGAAGGCTGGTCGGGAGGGAATTGGACCACCAGAAAATAGCTGACCAACCTGGGCTCCGTTTCAGTAAGGGCCTGGCTTTTCAAGGTCCCAGAGAGGAGTGAGCAACCACAAAACCACAGTGCAAGAGGGGGAATCACTTGTTATCTATCAGTGTTGAGATGGATATTGGGAAAAATAAGCAAAAGGATGACCCATTTCAGTTTGGATATAAAAGAGAAATTTGCCAAGGTTAAAACAGCTTGCAAGAAAGAAATAAAGGCTTGCCTATATACCACATTTTCTGATTTCAGGATACCTTAAAGTTGTTACAATTGGTTAAATAATGTTTGAAATGTGATACAATGTAGGAAATATGACTGCTAAATGACACAGGGCAAGCTATCACAAACAGCAACAAGTTAATGATCCGATAATCTTGTCTTTTAGATTTTTTTTAAAAACATCATTCATGGGGTATATGGGTGTCAGCAGTAAGCTGACATTTATTGGCCTTTGGAAGGTGGTTGCTCCATATGGCGGGTAATATTAACTTCTCCCTCAATCCTAAAGTTTCACCAACAATGAGCCCAAAGGTCATGATTATGGCAAGCCACAGTACACTCTCTCAGAAGGATGTACTGGCCCTGGAGTGGGTTCAGAGGTGGTTCACGAAAATGTTCCCAGGAATGAAAAGCTTAACATATGAGGAAAGTTTGATGACTCTGGGACTATACTCAATGGAGTTTAGAAGGATGAGGGGGGATCTAATTGAAATGTACAGCATATTGAATGACCTGGACAGAGTGGATGTTGAGAAGATGTTTTCATTTGTAGGAGAGACTAGGACCTGATGGCACAGCCTTAGAGTAAAGGGAAGACCTTTTAGAACGGAGATAAGGAGAAATTTCTTCAGCCAGAGTGTGGTGAATCTATGGAATTTACTGCCACAGAAGGCTGTGGAGGCCAGGTCATCGAGTACATTTAAGACTGAGATAGATATGTTTTTGATCAAGGGTTATGGGGAGAAAGTGGAAGAATGGGGTTGAGGAACTTATCAGCTGTGATTGAATGGCAGAGTAGACTTGATGGGCCGAATGGCCTAATTTCTGCTCCTATGTCTTATGGTTTTATGGTCTTACACAAAAGACAAACACGCACAAAGGCATTTCTCCAAACAGTGATGGGGCAAGGCACCTTCCTGAACCTCTTGATGATCCTAGTAGACCGTTCAGTTTCTGTCAACTAAAACAAGCATCAGCACGACAGAAAAGTTTTCGAACCTAACAGAACAGACCTCACACCTGCAGACCTGCCACAACAGGCTGCAGACCTGCTAGAATAATCTGATGTCCTGACATGTAAGCCCCAAACTAGACCTTCTTAGCTCTGGGATCAACCATGCAGGTGAGAATGAAGAAAAGTTCATTCTATATCTTAAAGTTACAGATACCTACAATTAGAGTAACTGGAATATACTTCCCCAGATTACTTTTTGTGGAAAAGGTCTCACCATAAAGCTTCCATTGGCATGACAACAGCAGCTCCCGTAATTGTTTTCTTTGTGTTTAACCTAATGTCAGAGTGGCCAACAAACAATAATGCCTTTCATCGCACTGCCAAATTCTGAGTAGGAATCATAAATCCTATTAAAATTCACCATTACTAGTCATTTATCGAGAACAATCGCATGCCTGTGGGAAAGGTGAGGGGTGGGAGGTTTAGTCAGTGCCAGAATTGTATTGAAGAGGCAATCTTCATTTTTCTCTTTTGCACTAAGGGAGAAGTAACTAACAGCATGGAAACTGTAGCTGCCTGTATGGTAATTTCTGTAATGAATTAAACAATTCCAGTTTCTTATGTGGATTTTACATAGTTTATTTTCAGCACGTTCCTTCTCATTATTGCTGTATTACAAATATTTCCTTATAGCTACACATGGGATGGTCATAGTCAGAGTGTGTCAGCTAAATGCTCAGGGGCACAGGAGTGGAGTGAGGAACGACAGCTGTTTGTTCCTAAGTGGTCAATGTGATCTAAGTGGAGACAAGTCTGTCTCTCTTTGCCAATTCAAGGCCCTTATCACAGATCATCTGGCACATGTTATATGTGTACCTTATCTTTACGAGACAGAGAGTTCATCCATAAGGAGGCCATGTGCTGTGTGTATACAATGTTAGCCTTGCTGGTGATACTCACAACCAATAAAAGAATAAAACTAAAAACTGCGGTTGATGTTGTACAGCAGAGAAAGTTAAGCGATGATGTAATGGAAACGTAAAAGATCCAGAGAGGTTTTGATAAAATGGGGGCAAACTGTTTCCACTTGCAGGGCAGTCAGTAACCAGAGCATAAAAATTCCATTTACTTAGCACAAAAATCTGAAGAAATCAGGAGAACTTTTGTATTCAGTGAGTAGAAAGACATGTATTTATGTAGCACCTTTCAGCCCCACAGGAGGCTCCAAAGCACTTCTCAGCCAATTAAACTCTTTTTGAATTGCCGTTTCTGCTTTAATATAGGAAACATGGCAGCCAGTTTACACATAGCAAAGTTCCCACAAAACAGTAATTTGTTAATAACCAGATAATATGTTACTTCACTGATGTCAATTGAGGAAAAAACATTGATCAGGATACTAGTGAGAACTTCCCACCTCTTTGTTGAGACAGGGCCCTGAATATCTACTTAAGAGATAAAACAGGGTTTTGACATGATGCCTTGCTTGAAGGAAGACATCTCTAAAAGTGCATCAAACGTTCTATACTACACTTGGAATGTCAACTTTGGGTTTATGTGCTCACATCTCTGAAATGGGTCTTGCACCCGCAAATTTCTGACTCATAGATTAAAATGATACTTACTGAGTCATGTAAGGAAGGAAACCTTCCGTCTTTACTTATGGTCTGGCCTTCATGTGACTGTAGTCCACACCCATTGTCCTATGAAATGGCCTAGAGCTGTATCCAAGGAAACAAGGGATGGGCAAACACATATTACCAGTAGTTCTTCCTGGGAATGAATTAAAAAGAAAAGCAGACATTGTTTTAAGTATAAATTAAGAGACCAAACTGAAGTCAAAGGCTGCAACTTCAAAAACTAACTTTAGTCAGGAAAGATGAGGTGACTGCCAAATTTGGCTTTTATGAAGGCTGTAGTTCGCAAAAGGAACAGAATTCTGGGAGATCTCCTTAGTTACCAAGAGATAACTTGGGAAGGAATTGGCCTGGATTGACTGACTCACCTCCAAAAGAATCTTGCAAAAGGGTGGCCTTCTTGGCTAAGATGTATATGTCACTAAGATACTAGAGGAAGGGGGGTTGGAGTTAACTTCATGACCCAGGTTTTGACATGAAGAAATCTAACTAAAATGTGGAGAACCACGTTTTTACAAGAGATGGCATCTGTGTCTGGGCATTTAAAACATTGAGGGTCCTTTTGGGATGATATGTTGCTATGGGTTACCATGTTTTACTTAGAGTCTGCCACATGGTGACTGTAAAAGAGATAGTAGGAACTGCAGATGCTGGTGAATCTGAGATAACTAGGTGTAGAGCTGGATGAACACAGCAGGCCAAGCAGCATCAGAGGAGCAGGAAGGCTGACATTTCGGGCCTAGACCCTTCTTCAGAAATTCAGAAATGTTCACCAGACTGAGTTTATCCTGTGACGGCAGGTTTGTCATATGATGGAAAGCAGGGTTAACTGAGCGTGTATTCACCGGAGTTTTGAAGAATCAGACAGGATCTCAATGAACCATATAATATTCTGACAGGACTGGACAGAAAAGTTGCAGACATGAGGTTTCCCCTTGACAGGAGCTCTAGTCGTAAGATATGCATTGGTCCATTTCGGACTGGGATGAGGAGAAATTTCTTCACTCAGTGGATGGTGAACCTGTAGAATTCTCTACTGCAGAAGGCTATGCAGGCAAAGTTGCTGAAGATGTTAAGAAAGGAATAGATTTCTAAAAGTTAAAGGTGTCAAGGCGTATGGGAAGAGAGTGGGAGTATCACATAGAGACAGAGGATCAGCTATGATCATGTTCGATGGTGGACTGGGCTCAATGAGCTGAATGGCTTACCTTCTATCTCTGTTTTCTATGTTTCTATGATCCTTCACTGACATTGGTTCAAAACCTTGGAACTCACTCCCTGTCAACACGCTAGATATACTCACACCAAATTGGACGGCTGTGGTTCAAGAAGATGACTCACCAACTTCACAGGAGCAAGTAGGGATGGACAACAAACGTTGGCCTAACCAGCAACGCCTTTTTTTTACCATGAACGAAGTTCAAAAACTGGTTCTCTAGTGTCTTCACAGAACTTAGCTCTTCTCACACTGTACTGATCTTGTAAAACTGCTCTACATCCTCTCAAATACCTTGCCAACCGCCTGAAATTGTGCATCCTAAACTTTGTGAATGGCTTTAGCATGCAGCCCAGGATGTTCTAGGTTCAGCCTGCAATCTATATTGTGTTAGCACACCGCAGTCAGCATGTCAGCATGATCGCTACAATCCATTGAAAGCAGCTATGGGTTTGGGAGGAACCCATAGTTAAAAACATTGTGACAAAAGGAGCAGGCCAAGCCATTCAGCCCCTCATACCTATTCTCCAATAATAGTGGTGAGAAAATGTTTGAAGAGGATTAAAAAACTAAAAGTGAAGGTAGAGAATGGGGTCAACAGGTTAACAGTTTGATAGAGTTGATGTAGACCATAAGACTATAAAAAATAAGAGAATAAGAAGGCCATTCAGCCCATTCAAACTGCTTGGCTATTTAATGAGATCATGGCTGATCTGACAATCCTTAACTTCACTTTCCTTTGTTTTCCCCATAAACCCATATGTAGATGTGAAGGGCTAAGTGGCTTCTGTCTGACATGCAAAACTCTAAGAATGCAGCAAAGAAGGTGATGATAACAATAGTTTCCCACAGGAATAGGAATGGTGCAATGACTTTGATCAGGAATAGGAAGAGTTTGACAGGGTTGTACTGCAGGCCTCCCAATAGCCAGTGTGAGACAGAGGAACAGATATGCAGGTAGATTATGGAAAAACGTGAAAACAAAAGTGTTGTATGGTAGGTGATTTTAATTTCCCATATATTGACTGGGACTCCTTCAGCGCCAGGGTCTTGGATGGCGGGGAGAAATAGATGCATTCAGGGGTGTTTCTTGATGCAATATGCAAATGATCCAACTAGAGAAGAGGCTACACTAGACGTGATACTGGGGAATGAGACCAGTCAGGTGATCAAAAATTCTGTATGGGAGCACTTTGAGAACAGTGACCATAATTCCAAACATTTTAAGTTACTTATGGATGAGGATAAGCATCATCCTTAAGTGAAAATATTAATTTAGGGGAAGGGTAAGTACTAATATATTAGACAGAAATTGGGGAAGGTAGATTGGGGACAGCTGTTTGAGAGTAAATCCACATCTGTCACGTAGGAATCGTATAAAGGCCAATTGACTGGAGTACAGCATTCAAGATAAGGATGGTAAGATTCGGGAGCCTTGGATGACAAGGTAAATTATGGTCTTAGTCAAAAAGAGAAAAGAGATGTACATAATATTTAGGAAACTGACAACAGATAGAGTCTGGAAAAATATAAAGAAAGCAGGAAAGAAGTTAAACAAGGAGTTCGGAGGGCTAAATGGA
>NC_063333.1:7390859-7407065 GCF_021869965.1 Rhincodon typus
ATGGTATCAATGTGGATTTCACAAGTTTCAAAATCTCCCCTCCCCCCACCGCATCCCAAAACCAGTCCAACTCGTCCCTGCCTCCCTAACCTGTTCTTCCTCCCACCTATCCCCTCCTCCCACCTCAAGCCGCACCTCCATCTCCTACCGACCAACCTCATCCCGCCCCCTTGACCTGTCCGTCCTCCCTGGACTGACCTATCCCCTTCCTAACTCCCTACCTACACTCACCTTTCCTGGCCCCATCCCCGCCTCTTCGACCTGTTTGTTTCCTCTCCACCTATCCTCTCCTCTATCCCTCTTCTATCCGCCTCCCACTCTCTCCCTATTTATTTCAAAACCCCCTTCCCCTCCCCCTTTTCTGATGAAGGGTCGAGGCCCGAAACGTCAGCCTCTCTGCTCCTATGATGCTGCTTGGCCTGCTGTGTTCATCCAGCCCTAAACTTGGGAATTAGGTTTAATTAAGTGATTTTTTTGGGCACTAAAGATGCCATTTAGGAACCAAAAAGGCATCCGATGCATTCTCACAGTTTCCATGAATTGCACTGCACGTCAGGTTGGCAAGTGCAGTTGCAAGCACCCAGCTAATATCCATCCAATGTATACATTACAGCTAGATCATGATGCCAATGAGAACACAATGCTGATTTGTTGCCAGCACAGTAATTTTGGAACTCAGTGCTCTAGCCAACATCCTCCCTTAAACTCTACAATTAAAGCAATATCAAATGAGTCCCCAACCAGAGCTATTTAAAGACATCATTAATGACTCATTGAATAGCTGTTATTTAATTTCTTTTGCCCTCCTCACATTGATCCCAAATCCCAATATAGTTTCAGAACTGGAAGATCTACATATGATGTGCAATTGGTCTTTATTGAGAATTGGCTGATAGACAGAAAACATAGCAGGAACGATCAAACTGTTCTCAGGAGGGCAAGCTATTTCTAGTGGGATGCTGCAAAGCCACAACTGTTCATTATGTAAATGATTTGGATATAAATGTAGTATTTCAAGCTTTATGACGAAACAAAACTGGGCGGGAATGGAAGTTGTGAGGAGGGTGCAAGGAGGTTTCCAGGGACTTGGACAGGCTAAAAGAATGGAAAGAACATGCCAGGTGGAATATAATATGACTAATTAAGAAATAATCCACTTCACTCAAAAAAAGAGAGAATATTTCTTAGATGGTGAGAGATTGGGAAATGTTGACACTTAAGGGTGCTAAATTCATTCAGGAATGACTGAACCAAAGGCATCAGGAGAAACCTTGTGTTTCACACTGCATGTTGTTATAATCTCAAACTTGCAGCATGAGAATATGATGGTGCAGATTCAATATTAACGCTCAAAAGAGGAATTTGAGAAGTACTTGAAGGGTTAAATTCACTAACAAAGGAGCGGCGCTCCAAAAGCTTGTGATTTCAAATAAACCTATTGGACTATAACTTAGTGTTGTGGTGTCTTCTGACTTCGTCCACCCCAGTCCAACACCGGTATCTCCACATAAATTTTCTAGGACTGTGGGGAAATGAGCAGACAATGAGAATCAGTTGGACAGCTTGTTCACAAGTATTTTGCACTGAATGTTTTTTGTTTCATTCACGGGACATGGTGTCACTAGGTAGGACAACATTTGTTGCCTATCCCCAGTGTCCAGCCACCTTCTTGAACCGCTGATGTCTATGTTATGTAGAGACATCCACAGTGCTTGTTCAGAAGGGTGTTCAAGGATTTTGATGCAGCAGCAGTAAAGGCTCAGCACTTTGGTTCTAAATTAGATTGCGTATAGCTTGGAGGCAAACTTGCAGGTAGTGGTGTTTCCATGGGTCTGCTGCCTGTTCTTCTAGGTGATAGAGATTGCACGTTCAGAAGGCACAGTCAAAGGAACCTGGGAGAATGCATTATGTAGTTGGTAGAAGTAGACATGCTCATATCCATATGTCGAATTAGAAAGCAGAAGACTTTCAGAGATTTACAAGGGTTTCATTATAAATCTATAGGTTAGCACAACCATCAGTTTCCACTGTTAATTTCTGGTCATTTGCCTGTCTTGGATCACAGGGTAACCAAGCGGTCCTTTTCGGAATCGGTTAAACATAGTTGAGAAGACTCAACAATAGTAATTTGCTTAAATATGAACAATAAAAAGGAAAAGAAAGGGAAAATAAGACTGAACTATGAACATCTATTAGGTAATATAAAAGATGAAAAAGGAAGGAAGAGAAAGCAATGAGCCTCACACCCTCCTGCACGTCAGGGACTCCTCAATCGAAGGCTGGTCAGGAGGCTTAGGTTTGTTCCTGGCATTGTTTGTGATCCTGGTCTGAGTTGAAGTCCAGTGGCTTGGAAGGAAACTCTCTCTCTTATATGGTGTAACAAACAGCAAGGCACAGAAAAAACAAGTACAGAAAAACACGTTGATTGTGCCGGCCTCGGCACATACAGGAATATTCACAGGACTTATTCAAGGTCATGCAGCTATCGAATGTCATCAAGTTTAGCCCTTCAGTCCATCCTATACGCCCTACCTCAGAAGGCAGTGGAGGCAGGGTCATTTAATATTTTTAAAAACGGAGGTAGCTAGCTACTCCAACTGTCTTTTCTGTACACATCTGGATGACATCCTTTCTCCCTGTAGATATAGGGCATCTCTACATTCTCAACTAAAACCTCCAGTGAAGCATTTAAAAATTTGAAGTCCATTTTTCCTGAAGTTGTGGCATTCCTAAAGTTTTGCAGGACAGACCGATCTGACTCACAGCCACTTCTACAGCCACAACAGATTTTCCAATAAGAGGTGCAAGCTGGCTTTAAGAGGCACTAAAAAAAAACGTGATGTTTGGATCCTTGCGAAGGTGTGCAGCCAGTGTACAGGACAATGGCAGTAAACAGGTATCATTATCATTAGCAGGTAACATGAAGGTGACATGCTGCCTGTATTTCAATTAACAGTAACAAGTGTTCATGGATTATCCAAATCAGCTTCCCAGTTAAACACAAAGTCTACATTCTAACCTTTTGCTGGACTTCATTGCATTTGTAAAATTAAATGTTCTAAACACCAGATGGACTGCTCGGTCCCTGGGGGAGAAATTCAACTTTGTTTCATGCATTTTTTGGGCTTTAAATAGAGCAACATTTTTAAAAAAATCTATGACTGCCATTTATGTTCGGTTGATTCTTAGTTATTGAGAGTACTCACCTCATCTTGAATATAGCAATCAGGAATCCAAAATCTGTTCAGGACCTGATGCATAGTTTACTCCAATTGGACTGCTGTTAGAGGTAAATGCAGCAATCAATATATACACAGCTAAGTCGAATACACAGGAACATTGAAAAGAGGTAACCTTCTCATTCTATAAATGAGGTATCAATATTGGCTAAGAAACATGAAAGAATTCCCCTACTCTCTTCAAAACAGTGTCAGGTATCTTTTACACCCACCTGAGAGGACAGTCTGGATCTTTGATTTTAATGTTTCAATTGTATAGGAGCTTGGTTAGACCTAAATAATGTGTGCAGATTTGGTCTCCTTATCTCCAAAGATATTATTGCCACAGAAAGAATACAACAAAGGTTCACCAGACTTGCTCCTGGATGGCTGGACTGTCCTACAAAGAGAAACTGGGCTGGTTTTCTCGAAAGTCTCAAAGAATGAGAGGTGATCTCATTGAAATCTAGGCAATACTTAATGAATAGACAGGGTAGATTCAGATAAGATGTTTCCCCTGTTTGGGGAATCTAGAACCAGAGGACACAATTTAAAAATAAAGGGGATGCTGCTTAAGTCATAAATGAGGAGAATTTATTTTATTGCGTGGGTTGTGTACCTTTGGAATTCTCTACCACAGAGGACTATGGAGGCTTAGTCTCTGAATATTTTTAGGATAGAGATTAATTGATTACTGATTACCAGTGGTGTCGAGATGTATGGGTATGGGCAGATAAAAGGCATTGAAGTGTTAGATTGTATCCAATGGCAGGAAGGGTTTGACAGGAACAAGAGTAGATCATTCAGCCCATGTTCCCACTCTAATGGTTCTGCTTAGGAGTTACTGTTATAAGATAGTAACTAATTTGGGTCAAAGTCCTTGGATGTGCTTCCTAATAGCTTGGTACATCCAGACTCCATGAATGGCAGTTAAAGGAAGAGACTCACTATCACCTTCTCAAAATGCATTTGCAGAGAAGTAAGATTAGTAAATGAGCTTGAAGAGAACGGAAGGAAAGTAAACATGGTTAGATGAAGTAACATATAATGTTTATGTGGAGCCCAAAGACACTAGCATTGTGCAAATGGATGAATGACCTATTCTATATTCAAATTTGATATAATTTTCATCCAACAAACCACACCTCTGACGTGGATGACAGCATACACATTGTAGTTCAAGTTTCTGGCATGGGTCTTGACCCATGATTGTTTAATTCAGAGGTGAGCGTGATACCACTGAACCACAACTGCCATCTAACAGTCAATCACAAAACAAAAGTAGCTCATTATCATTTTCAGCACCAATTGTCTCAGTGGCCTTCTATGAGTGTGA
Organism: Rhincodon typus; assembly: GCF_021869965.1. Taxonomy (NCBI): domain Eukaryota; kingdom Metazoa; phylum Chordata; class Chondrichthyes; order Orectolobiformes; family Rhincodontidae; genus Rhincodon; species Rhincodon typus. The sequence continues at coordinate 7,395,414 of NC_063333.1, forward strand.
AAATAAAGTGTACTTTGAAATACAAAACTTATATTTGAAACCTTTTCTGCAGAAAATGCCTAAAGGCTCTGAAACTTGACACAGTATATCATTGTTTTATTATTTTCACATTTTGTTATTCTGATTTGCCGGCATTTAATTGTATAAGCATTAGAAAACTCTTGTTGGGGTACAATTGTCATGTTCGAGCCCAATGTTGATGATTCTACATATGAAACATCCTTTTTTAAGTAGTTATCAAATCCAAAGGCAGTGTTTTGCAAATATTTGTTTTGCAGCTAAATTCAAAGATAATTTAGTCATTCTACAGAAGACGTAGAAACTGTTTAGGGAGTAGATTTGCCTAAAATTTGTGTATGAAGAAGGTTCTAATGGTTCAAATTAAAGGTGTAACAATGTTAATCTGTAAGCAACAGCATTATCGTACAGCTGCCATCTTCTTGCAAAGCTAGTTACACTTGCCATAAATCCTATATAATATGCTGTCTGTAGTCTTCTTAGAGACTCATCCTTTCAAAGTCTTCTCTCCAATTAATTAATCAAACGGGAGGCAATCGCCTAGCAGCATTATCGCTGGACTGTTAATCCAGAGACCCACATAATGATCTGGGGACCCGGGTTTGAATCCTGCCATGGCAGATGGTGGTATTTGAATTAAAAAAAAAAATATCTGGAATTAAGAATCTAATGATGACTATGAATCCATTGTCAGTTGTCGGAAAAACCCATCTAGTTCACTAATGTCCTTCAGGAAGGAAACTGCTATCCTTACCTGGTCTGGCCTACATGTGACTCCAGATCTACAGCAATGTGGTTGACTCTGAACTGCCTTCTGGGCAATTAGGGATGGGTAATAAATGCTGCCTAGCCAGCGGCACCCTCATCCTGTTAATAAATAAAGAAAGAAAAAATTATCCATCTAACTGGGGTTCCATGGCAACTACGGCCAAAATTTTCCATTTTGCAGCATAAGTACAGGGGCAAGCATGTGGTGACTAACTCTTCGTCCCACTGTGAAAACTCACTTAACTCAGCTCCGATCAGCTTGTTAAGAGCTGACTGGCACGTTCCTCAGTGAATCACAGAGCTCAATATTAAAGTCCCGCTTCACTAGAAAGCTGCTGGCCAATCAGAAGTGAATAGCTTCTTAGTCTAAGAGATTGTCACTGGAGCCTTAGTTTTTAGGGGATCCAAAAGGTAAGAGGTAATTTGGTTTCTTCTGGGTCTCACTGGGTTAAGGTCATAGGAAGGGGAGTTGGGGGTGGATCGAGGCAACAGCAGTGGCACCCCCATTTACCCATAGATTAGGGTAAAATGAACGCCTATAAAATCCCTCCCTGCCAAGTAACTCATAAGGCGGTCATCCTATCAGGCACTTTCTGACCTGCCAGGAAGCCAGATAATTGGGCCGATATCATGTTGAGGCCCTTAAGTGGCCATTAATTGAACAGGTTGAGAAGGTCTCCAATGGACCTTCTTAATTGCTGAAGTGGTGAAAGTAGTGGGAAGTGCAAATATCACTCCAAGGGTAATTATTTGCCCTTTTTATGTTCAGGAAGGGTGATTTACATTCTATGTGTAAATAGTTACCCAAAGAAAGCCTAGAGGCAAAGCCCTAGCAGCAGGTGACAAACAGCCTGGCATAGAACAGGAAGGATTACTCTGGAGAAAATGGAAGGATACCGTCATAAGAGTTATAGAGATGTTTAGAATGGAAACAGATCCTTCAGTCCAACTCGTCCATGCAGACCAGATATTCCAAATTAATCTAGTCCCATTTGCCAGCATTTGGCCTAATCCCTCTAAACCTTTCATATTCATATTCCCATCGAGATGCATTTTAAATGTTGAAATTGTACGAGCCTCCACTACCTCCTCTGGCAACTCATTCCATACATCCAAACCCTCTGCATGAAAAGGTTGCCCCTCAGGTCCCTTTTAAGTCTTTCCTCTCTCACCTTAAACCTGTGCCCTCTAGTTCTGGACTCCCCAAAGAGAAAAGACCTTGACTATTCACTCTATCTATGCCTCTTCATGATTTTATAAACTTCCATGGGGACCCATTAAAAAAGTTATATTTAAACAAGATCTGCCTCTCTTTAGGGGGAAAGATCCAAACACAAACATGCCTTCTTTGATCTAGAAAAGAATTTTTGGTTTAGACGTGGATGAGCGGTCCAGCTAAGTTCTGTACTTACAGCTTTATTGACAGCCATTCATAATTCTGCTTCCCCACCAAATTTAGCAAAAATTGCCTTGGTAGCTGGAACATAAGCCATTGGGAGGATTTCAAAATCAGAACGCCTTTTTTCCATTTTTCACCAAAGCTTTTGGAATCCTTCCTGTAATGATGATTTAGAAAGAATTACAGCGGAGAACAGGACACACCTCGAGAAAGCAAAATATATTTCTCAGTTTATTTTGATTAAATTGTGTAGCTCACCTGTAGCCAGCAGAGATAAGGTTAAAAGACACTGTGGCTGGTCAGTGACACTAGTGTGGTTGTGTGACTGAAAAAGTTAAGGAGTCAGAGACAATGGAAAAAAACTTGCCAATACAACTTGTTGTGTCTGGCCTAGAGACTTACCATCTTCAATGCTGACTGCTCCATGTTGCCTGACAAAGTGGATGGCAGTCTCTTTTGTAGACATCAATGGTTACATAGTGGCTGAACGTCCTTCTCCTGTATCTAGGCCCGAAACGTCAGCCTTTCTGCTCCTATGATGCTGCTTGGCCTGCTGTGTTCATCCAGCCCTGCACCTTGTTGTCTCGGTTCTCTCCTCGCTGGTTTTGCCAACAGCTGTTGTAGGAAGAGTTAAAGGGCTTAAAAACTGACCCTTACAATTGTTTTTAAACATGTACGAAACAGTTTACTATTATGTGCATATAGAAGAAGCAATAACAGGCAGAGATTAGTAGCAAGGTAAAACTCCCTTCTGACTAATGAAGAGCTTCGACAAGTCAGGAAGGAAAGATGGGATTGATAACGCTGAAGCAAAGGATGGGTCTCTGATAGCTTTTGCATAATGTATGAGGATTGTGAAGAGTCTTTTCCTCTGGCATTCCAGGTGAGGTACAGGTGCTGGTAAAAATACTTAAGTCATTCAAACATTTTGTTACCTTTTACCAATTGACCACAATATGCATCTAACATATTTTCCAGAAAAGCAGATACAGCCTATGATGAACAACTAAACCATCCTATAAGACAGCAACCGAACATAACACAAAAAATTGCTTTGTGGAAGTTTTAAGAAAAATTAAAGCTGCATTTTAGTTACATATTTGTTAATTTCAATTCCTTCGGAGCAAAACAGCAAATAAATCACTTTCAAATCTCTCTCAGAAACCATATACACATTTCCTCATCGCAAATAACAAAAAATAGTTTTTCAGATGCGTCCAGCAGTTGATTTGATAGATAGAATGCTACTCCACAAATGAAGGACAGGCAGCTCATTGTGTCTGTGCCAGCTTTTTCAAAGAGATCTCCAATTACTCTTACTCTTCTGCTTTTTCCACCAAATTTTACTCCTTCAAGCATTTATTAAATTTTCTGCTCAAAGTTATTATGAAGTCTACTTTGGATCCCATGGAGAAATATTGATTCATCTGGTGAAATGCTGTGAACCGACCAGTGGCTGTAAAAACATTAAAATGCTTGTGACAGGCAATTTCATCTAATTAGCTTGGGCTGGAACTGAACTTTCATCCAAGAGTTGAAAAGAATATTGGACTAACTGACTGCACCACCCAGCCCTGAGGCAGTATTAGTGTAAAAGATTAGGAATAAAACTCAAGACTTGCTGAAGGTGAAGTGAGTCCGAGCTTATCATGTTCTGACAAAATAGTCATGAGAAAAAGACTGATAATCTGTGTTGTATTTAATTAAGGGGAAGGTTTATGGCATCCTGTAATGAGATAAGTACTCAATTGGTTTAAACAAGATCAGTTGATCCCTGTTTGTCATGAATATTATACAGCGTGAGTCGTAAAATAAACAAAGTAGCCTGAACCTAACAGCATCCATTTTGAACCTTTGTTACATGTGGAATATCACACCCTCTTTTGCCTGTTTTTTTTTTAAACTTTATTTTTCAATGGGCAGGGCCAGTGTTTGCTCCCCAACACCAATTGCCTCGGAACGGAGTGCTTTGCTATAGGCCATTTCAGAGGACATTAAAGAGTCAACCACATTGCTGTGGGTCTGGAGTCACATGCAGACCAGACAAGATAAGGACCAGGTTACCTTCCCAAAAGGGCATTAAGTCTTGGTCACCTTCTCCCCTTTCCTTTCCACAGTCTGTTCATTCACTCCTGTTCTTCTGGTATTATGGTTTAGGAACTTAGGACAGGAGTTGATCTTGCCGTCCCTTAAGCCAGTTCCTCAATTCGATGCAATTGGATGATGCCTCAAATTTTACTCATCCACCTTATTCATCCACCCTAATATCCTCACCTAAAAATCCAAAGTTGTGAGGAAGACATAAGAAATCTGTAAAGGGATCTAGATAGGTTAAGTGAATGGACAAAATTTGACAGATGGGGTACAATATGAGAAAATGTGAACTTGTCCACTTTGGATAAACAGTGGAGTATTAAGTGGAGAGAGATTGCAGAACTCTGAGGCAGATAGAAATCTGGGCTCCCTGGTACATGAATCTCGAAAAGTTAGTAGTCAGGTACAGCAAGTGGTAGTGAAAGCAAATGGAATGTTGATGTTTATTGCAAGAGGAACAGAATACAAGAGTTGGAAAGTTTTACTGCGACCGTACAGGATCTTGCTGAGACTACATCTGGAATAGTGTATAATTTTATCTCTTTGTTTGAAAAGTGACGTAATTGTATTAAAAGTAGTTCATAAAAAGTTCATTTGAGTATCTGTGGTTTATTTTCTGAAGAAAGTTTGAGCAGGTTGGATCTTTATCCACTGGAGTATAAATGAATGTCAGGTGATCTTATTAAAAGACACAAGATCTCAGAGTATAGATTTAAGTTTAGGAGCAAATGGTTTAGAGGAGATCTGAGAAAACACTGTTTTCACTGAGAAGGTGGTAGAAATATGGAACATGCTGATTGAGAGGGTGGTGGAGGCAGATACTCTCACAACAGGGTATAGTAGGCTACGGATCAAATGCTGTTTGATTTTTTTGGTTAGCATAGACATGGTGAGCTGAAGGGCCTCTTTCTAAGCTGTAAGACTCTCTCTTCTCTCTCTCTATGATCTTGAGGAGACTTGATGGGAGTGGGTACAAGGAGGATGCTTCCATTGTATGGGAAATTAGAACTAAGGTTCATGATTTAGCAACCAGTGGGTCTTGCTTTTCAGAGAGAGATGAGACTTTAGTTCCCCCCCTGGAGGGATTATTAGCATGGGATTGCTTTCCCAAAAACAGTGAAGGCTGTGTGTTTGATCTTATTCAGGGCTGAGTTGGAAAAAATTTTGATAGACCATGAAGTCAAGTATTAAAGGAGTGCAGACTGTGGTTTCAACTCACTTTCCAAACAGATCAGCCATGAGCTTATCAAATGGCAGAGCAAGCTCAGAGGGCTGAACGGTCCATACCTGCTCTGAAAATCTAGGCCTTAAATGATTGTTTCTGGCAATGGCAGAAGTAAAACGTCTTATCATTTCAGTCTCAGCTGGGTTTGTGTAGCTCTCACCTCCACTTCGCTAAGATGAGATCAATTAAAAGTTGACATTCGGGTATAGACTGAAGAAAAGTTTTACTGTCTGAATGGTGTCTTTTGGAAGAGAATACCTTATCAGATGGATGCAAAAACACATCAATGGCACAAATCTGAAGATGAGTATGAAGTTATACCCAGTGTTCTGGCCAACTTCCTGACCAGACAGTAAGGATAGGCGACAACACCTTCTCCACAATAATCCACAACACCGGTGCCCTATAAAGCTATGTACTCAGCCCCCTACTATGCTGCTTATATGCTCAGGACTGTGTGGCCAAAGTCCATACCAACGCCATTTACAAGTTTGCTGACAACACCACCATTGCAGGTTGGATCTCAAACAATGACAAGACAGAGTACAGGAACGAGATAAAGTGCTTAACAGCATGGTGTAAAGACAACAACCTCTCCATCAATGTCAGCAAAATGAAGGAGCTGGGAAGGAGCTGACTTTGGGAAGCGGAGTGAAGGACACGACCCTGTCTGCACCAACGGTGCTGAAGTGGAGATGGTCGAGAGTATCAAGTTCCTGGGAGTGATGATCACCAACAATCTGACCTTGGCCACCTACGTTGACACCACAGTCAAGAAAGCACAACAATGCTTCTACTTCCTCAGGAGGCTAAGGAAATCGACATGTCCATAAAGATTCTTACCAATTTTTATAGATGCACCATAGAAAGCATCCTACGTGGATGCATCACAGCGTGGTATGGCAACTGCTCTTCCCGAGACCGAAAGAAACTACAGAATTGTGAGCATAGCTCAGTCCATCATGCAAACCAGCCTTCCGTCCATTGACTTCACTTATACTTGCGCTGCATCAGGAAAGCAACAAATACACCAAAGACCCTTCACATCTTCCACCCTCCAGCGGGAAGAAATTGTAAAAGTTTGAATAAAAGTACAAACAGATTCTTCCCTGCTGTTATCAGACTTTTGAACAGATCTCTCAAATATTAATGTTGATCTCCCTCTGCTCCTTCTAGCAGTTGTAACAATGTATCCTGCACTCTGTTCTCTTACGCTGATGCACTTGTATAGTATGATCTGCCTGCAATGCACGTAAGACAACACTTTTCACTGTACTTCAGTAGACGTCCCAATAATAAAATCAATCAAATATCCTTCAATCAATATCCATGGCTGGAACCTGAGGTGATATTTAATCAAACTGTACAAGATTACAAGGGGTCCAGACGTTGATCAGAAAGATCTTTTAATTTTAGCAGAAGAATCAATATCCAAGGGGCATTGAGTTAAATTAATGGCAGAGAATTAGAGGCAAGTTGACCCACACTGACCAAGGCTACCACAAAGGCTTCTCTCTCTCTCTCTCTCTCAGCATCGCCCCTTGCTTGAGATGTGGTGACCCTCAGGTTAAACAACCACGACCAGTCAGTCATCGCTTTCTAATGAGCAGCCCAGGTTCTGGTAAGACTACAGCAATTTTACCTTTAGGGCTTTTGTGCCTTGGTAGTGTCCCTACCTCTCAGCTAGGAGGCCCGGGTTCCATCTACTCCAGAGGTGTGTAATAACATCTCTGAACAGGTTTGTTAAAAAAAATCTACTTTTGTTGCACGGTGATTGTATCTTTGCTTCTAGACCAGAAAGTCCAGGTTCAAGTCCTACCTGCCCTGCAGGTGCCGGAGTATGAATCAGCAGGCTGATAGAAGGGTGTTAAGGGGAAACTGTTTCCCCAGAGCCTGGCAGAGGCATGATAGGATAGGTAGTATACAGAGAAAACCTCACGGCATTTAAAAAAATGCTTCAGATGCTGTCACCCTATAGGGCTACAGACCAAGAGGTGGGAAGTCAGTTTCAATTGCTCTCCTGGAGGATTGCTTTTTGGACTGGAGACCCGTGACCAGCGGGTGTGCTGCATGGATCTGTGCTGGGTCCACTACTTTTTGTCATTTATATAAATGTTTTGGATATGAATATAGGGGGGGTATGGTTAGTAAATCTGCAGCCGACACCAAAATTGGTGGTACAGTGGACAGCAAAGGTTACCTTGGAGTTAAATGGGACCTTGATCAGATGGGCCGAGGAGTAGCAGGTGGACGTTAATCTCGATAAACGTGAATTGCTACATTTTGATGTAGGGTGCCAGTGTTGGACTGGGGTCCACGAGGTCAGAAGTCACATGACACAAGGTTATCGTTCAACAGCTTTATTTGAAATCACAAGCTTTCAAAGTACTGCTCCTTTGTCACTTCATCTGACAAAGGAGCAGTGCTCTGAAAGCTTGTGGTTTCAAATAAACCTGTTGGACTAAAACCTGGTGTCGTGTGATTTCTGACTGTGCTACATTTTGGTAGGGCAAATCAAGGCAGGACTTAAACACTTAATGGTAAAGTCCTGGGGAGTGTTGCCAAAGAAATCTTGGAGTCCAGGTTCATACTTCCTTGAAAATGGGGTCGCAGATAGACAGGGTAGTGAAGAAGGCGTTTGGTAGTTTGCCTTTATTGGTCAGTGCAATGAATATAGGAGTTGGGAGGTCATGTTGTGACTGTCCAGGCCATTGGTTAGGCCACTTTTGAATACTGCATTCAATTCTGGTTTCCCTGCTAAAGGAAGGATGTTGTGAAAGTTGAAAGGGTTCAGAAAAGATTTACAAGGGGGTTGCCAGGGTTGGAGGGTTTGAGCTATAAGGAGAAGCTGAATAGACTTGAGTTATTCTCCCTGGAACATCAGAGACTAGGGGATGACCCTATAGAGGTTTATAAAATCATGAGACACGAATAGGGTGAATAGTCAAGGTCTCTTCTCCAGGTTTGGGAGTCCAAAACTAGACGGCATAGTTTTAAGGTGAGAGGAGAAAGATTTAGAAGGGACCTGAGGGGCAACTTTTTCATGCAGAGGGTAGTGCATGTATGGAATGAGCTGCCAGAGAAAGTGGTTGAGGCTGGTACAATTACAACATTTAAAAGGCATCTGGATGGGTATATGAATAGGAAGGGTTTAAGAGGTATATGGGCCAAATGCTAGCAAATGGGACTAGTTTAATTTAGGATATCTGTTCAGCATGGACAAGTAGGACCGAAGGGTCTGTTTCTGTGCTGTACATCTCTATGACTATTTGGGACACAAGATGCTGAATAATCTCTTCCTACACTAATTTTTTTTTGTATCATATGTCATCTGTCAACATAAACCAAAGAAAGGAAAGTCTACAGCCAAAGAAGGGCAATAAAATGATGAGATAATGATTTTTGGAAACAAGGAACTATATATTTCAGATGGATAAGTTGGTGTCATGCTTCACTGGGGTAGCACACTGAAAATCAAGCCTTGCTGTTCTCAGAGTCATCATAAAAGTTAAGATTCCACAGAAATATGCAAAAATTTCCCAATTTACCTGTCTTTTAAACCTAGGTTGATAAAACGTATATTCCAGTTTTTTTTTTAGAACTCTACAAGAATTACTATGAACAAATAAACAGGTAAAAATTTATGAACCATTGGTATATAACTCTTCTACATAAAACTCTAAACCCCTTATAAACACTCTCTCTCTCTCACCAAGATTTATGAACCGAGAGAAAACTGGCAAATCAGTTCAGTGGTCTCTGTTTGCCGGCTCTGCTGATGGCTCTTATGCTGATTAGAATGTTGCTGTCAGTATTCTTCTCTAGATGTTTTCACTGGTTTGCAGGAGGCATACCGGGTTGGCTCAGACTTATGGAAGGTCTGAGTTATTAATTTAAAAAGTCACAGCTTACAGCAACTGCAGAAGGAAAAATAAACTGATTTTCTTCAGGTTTGAAGTAGCTTTTGTTGCAGACAACATCAAAATTTCCTGAACTGGTGGTGGCCTGAAGGCTCCTCTGTATCTTGTTCCAAGCCCCAAGCCGTTCAGTTACCTGACAACCAATCATATCATTGTTGGCAAGCAGAGGTCTGCTGTTATCAGGCTGCAGCTCCTGACAGACTGTGTAAGGGAACTGGAGCTGGATGCACTCAGGATCATCTGGGGTGAGAGAAAATCATTGATAAGAGCCATAGTGAAGATCACTCCTAAGGTGTAGGCTGCCGATAGCTGGGTGACCACCAGAAGATGTAAGGGGTGGGGGTGAGGAGGAAAGGCATATTGTGCAGTGTTCCCCTGTGGCCATTCCCCAGTAACAGGTATACCACTTTGGATACTATTTGGCGGGGGTGACCTTTCAGGAGCTAGTAACAGCAGCTGTCAGGACAGTGGCACTATGACCGGCTCTGAGCCTCAGAGGGAAAGGGTGCACTCTGAGTGATACTGATGGGAGACACAGTTGTGAGGGGGACAGACAGGAGATTCTGTGGCTGCAGAAGACACACCAGGATGGCGTATTGCCTCCCAGGTACCAGGGTCAAGGATGTCTCTGAGCAGTTGCAGAACATTCTGAAGGGGAAGGGTGAATAGCCAGAGGTCATTGTGCACATCAGTACAAACGAAACAGGTAGACAAAGGGATGGGGACCTGCCAAATGAGTATAGGAAGTTAGGTAAGAAGTTAAAAGCAGGACCTCAAGGGTAGTGATCTCTGGATTACTCCTAGTGCCACGTGTAAGGGTGGAGAGAAATAGAAAGATAGGCCAGATGAAGACCCACGACAGACAGGACCAATGTCATACACAAGATACCCTGCAAAGACTGCAACAAACACTACATTGAACAAACAGAAAGGAAATTAACCACAAGGGTACATGAACATCAATTGGCAACAAAAAGACACAACCAATACTCACTCATCTCCATCCACATGGATATGGAGAACCACCAATTCAATTGGGACAACACCAGGATCCTGGACAGCAGAGACAAGCCCGGGAATTCCTAGAAGTCTGGTACTCCACTAAGAAAGCCATCAATAAACACAGAGCTAGACCCCATACACACTCCATTGCGAAGGAAAACCGGAAGTGAGGTAATCCAGCTCAACAGACACCAGAGTTTAAATAACAGGTGGGAAAACACAACAGCGCTTCATCGGAGGCTGCACTGATGATGTTACGCAGTAGGGTAATGAAACGCCTGTGGAACAAACCAGCTCGGCGAGCCAACCAACCACAACAGGGTCTTCAGTTCTTGGATTATTGGGATCTCTTTTGGTGTAGAGGTGACCTGTACAAGAAGAATGGGTGCACTTGAGGCTGAGGGGGTCCAATATCCTTGCAGGGAGATTTGTTAGCGTTGCCCGGGAGAGTTTAAACTAGTTTGGCACGGGGGTGGGACTCTGAATAAGAGAGGGACCATCGAGAAGTCGGGGAAAATACATTAGCCATCGAGAGCAAGTTTACTATTCAGGATAGCCAGGGGCACAGTAAAGGGAGCGAAAGACTACTGGTTTAAAATGTATTTATTTCAATTCACAGGGCCTGACTGGTAAGCAGATGAGCTCAGAGTATGGATTGGCTCTGGGGACTGGGATATTACAGCCACAACAGAAACATGGCTGAGAGAAGGGCAGAACTGGCAATGTCCCAGGATACTGAAGCTACAGGTGTGACAGGAGTACATGTATGCCAGAAAGGGGAATTGCCCTTTTGATAAGGGAGGACATAACAACAGTGCTTACAGAGGATATTCTTAAGGGGTCATCAAATGAGGCCATATAGTTAGAACTTAGAAACAAGAAGGGGATGGTCATTCTGTTGGGACTATATTACACACCCCCAAATGGGCAGTGGGTACTAGAGAATCAGAGGTTTAGAGACATTATAGATACGTGTAGGAATAATAGAGTAGTACCAGTTGGAGATTTTCATTTCCCCTGTATTGACTGGGCCACCCAGAGTGTAAAAGGCCTGGATGGAGTGGAATTTGTCAAATGTGTCCAAGAGATGGACTGTCCCCCGCCTCTTATTTTGCTACATTGATGACTGTCTCGGTGCTGCCTCGTGCTCCCACAAAGAGCTTGAACAGTTCTTCAACTTCACTAACACCTTTCACCCAACCTCAAAATTCACCTGCACAAAATCA
>NC_063333.1:7407565-7416003 GCF_021869965.1 Rhincodon typus
CTGCTGTGTTCATCCAGCTCTACACCTTGTTATCTCAGATTCTCCAGCATCTGCAGTTCCTACTATCTCATAAAGTATAATCACTTTGATTTGGGCAGATACATGGATAGGAAAGGTTTAGAGAGTTATGGGCCAAATGCAGACAAATGGGACTAGTTCAGTTCAGGAAGCCTGGTCAGCATGCATGAGTTAGGCCAAAGGGTCTGTTTTTGTGCTGTATGACTCTATGACTCAATGAAATTTGGCATTCTTGCATTTGTCACAATGAATAGGAGATGAAAAGCTTCAACAGCATGTTTCTTTGTTCAGCAACAATGTGAAATGACTTAATTGAACTCTGTTGAGTGGCAAATAAAGTATTACAATTGGACTTAGCATCCCCAAGTTGGAGAAAGGGAAATTTGCAGGGTCCCAAACTCTGTTCATTGTCCAGAACCCCTCAGTTCAAAGTGCACTTCTGTACTTTTGGCTCAAGGCAGAATCAGGCTGTCATGTGATATTCTTTTTCTTTAAATCAACCTGTTCAAAAATGCTATTACACACCTCTGGAGTAGTGTGGGATTTGAATTCGAGCCTCCTGGCTCAGATGTAGGGACAGCTACCATTGTGCCACAAGAACCTTAGCTGTGATACTGAGCATGATAAAAACAGTGACAACTACACTGTTGTGTCAGCCAATATGTTGAGGATGATGCAGGATTTAAGCAAAATTCACAGAAAGTGAACTATTTTAAGCCAAACCAAGGTTATTTATTCAGAAAATAGTGAAGCAAACAAAGCTAATGTAAATAGCACACTACAACCTAAAATCTACAGTGTCTACTTAAACTATCACTCGGGGAAACAGAACTCATGACCAAAACTACAGCAACTTATTTTGATTAAAACAAAAAATATTACAAACCAAATGACAGGTTCTCCATTTTATTCTGCCAGGAGGGTGATAGAAGTTCTAAAACAGCTAAACATTTGGTCAGCTGCAAGCCTTGATGAATTGGTTATACCACTGGTTGACAACAAAAGAATACACCAAAGTTTCACCACTTTTGACTTTGGTTTCAGCCTACAGAGTCATACAGCATGGAAACAGACCCTTCAGTCTAACTAGTCCATGTTCTGAAACTAACCTAGTCCCACCTGCCTGCATTTTGGCCCATATCTTTCCAAATCTTTCCTATTTATGTACTTATCTAAATGTCTTTTAAACATTGTAATTGTACCTGCATTCACCACTTCCTCTGGCAGTTCATTCCACAAATGAACCACTCTTGTGTTCCTCTCCAATTTAATAGCATCCTTTCTGAAGCAGGGTGACTAGAACTGCACACAGAAATCCAGAAGACGCCTCATCAACAGCTCTAATAATCAGTTAGTACATTAATGGGTATCAGTAAAACTGTATTAGAAAGTCTTGCTCTGACTCTTGGCACTAAAGTAATTGACTTTATTTGACATACTTAATCTTGATATCAAGTACATTGCATTCAATATAGTTTCAAGTTCTTTCTACTAAAAGATGGGGACTGATTTGAGTTGACTATACTAATGTCTTTTTACCTGTGTTCTTCCTGATGTTGGCCAATGTCTGTACATAAATGGTTCTGAAGCCATAGCCTGATCATTTTCATTTTCATACAGGTCACATTCATCCTGACAGGAGTAAGTAAAAGAAATAATTGAAAGCTTTTTCCTACTTACGTAATTTAATCTTCAATGTCTGCAAAAGAAAATGAGATTTTCTTGTTTATGAAGGAAGCATTCAAAATTGTTCATTATGATGAAGTGTTCCAAGGCATTGAACGTAAAGCTCTTTGGGATATCTGAGGTCATGAAAGTAATTTATAAATGTAACCATCGAGCTGCTATCTACTGTCTGTTTTTATAGATGAGCCATATTTCTCCATTCTTATTGACCTCTCTTCATTAATAAGTTCCTCTGGCTGCATCCTATGTTATCCAACAATCAGAATTTGAATATCGATAGACAGACAACTTGCATTGACATATAAATACTTGCATGCAAGATGTACGCTATCAATTATTATTAAGCAGCATTTATTTACCAATAACCTGCTTACCAATGCTTAATTTGGGTTCTGTCAAGACCACTCGGCTCTAGGCCTCATACAGACTTTGCTCTAACACAGAACTAAACAAGCTGAATTCAAGAGTAGATGTGAGAGTGATTGCCTGAGTCATCAAGACAGCATTAGGTTCTGTGTGACATCATTCAGTCATAATGATGTCAATGAGTATCAGAGGATGAACTCTCAAGTGGTTTGAAGTCATATCTAGCACAAAGGAAGATGGTTGAGTTTTTTGACTCTCAATCATCTCAGCCCCATTTTTGTTGTTGTCTTCAGGGCAGTATTCAGGGACTGATTGCCTGAGGTTGCTTCATGAATGACTTTCCCTCTGTCATGAGGTCAGAAGTGCAGGGATTCATTCATAAGTGCACAATGTTCAGTGCCATTTATAACTTCTCTGCTAATGAAGCTGCCCATACTCACATGCAGCAAGATACAAACATCATTCAGATTTGGACCAATACGAGACAAGTAACATTCACAGAGTCAAAGTATGAAGAAATGGCCATTTCCAATAAGATGGAGTTTAACCACTTCCACCAATTGGCACTCAAAAACCATTACCAAGTCTCCTACAATCAATATCCTTGGAGTCACTACTGACCAGAAACTGAACTGAAGCAACCACTTAAATGCTGGATATTCTACAACATGACTGTAAAGTTTTGGAAGTTCTGAGACCGTAAAATCTGCTACATGAAAGCAATTTTTTTTCTTCTTCTTTTAAGATATAATTACAGTGTCACAAGTTTACATAAGAATTTTTAATGCAACAGCTCAAAACTATGATATAAAATAGTGAAGTTTAAAGTAAGATTCTATTGTCAAGACACCTAAACCAACATTATAATTTTAATTTGTTACGGATGAATTGATGAAGGGAACAAATTTATCTACTGATTTATCCAAGTGGTAATTAATTTTCAGGATAATTGATCAATCAAGATAATAAGCAAAAATCAGTGTACTATTTCTGAGGGCACCTCTTACAAATTTTTGCAGTGGAAACTTGTACAACCTTCCAGTCACCAGAATTCAACAAGAGGTAAGCTAGTAAAAGAAAGAATACATCAATAGGCCTTTCATCTTTTATCTATACCTCAAAGTTTGTTAAGTCTAATGTCTGAGGCCATTTTACCTTCGTCAGTTCTGAAACTGAATTTTGTGGTGTTGGGGTTTGCAGCATAGAGGTTTCATTTTCCAGTGAAGTGGAATCGTTCTTTTCCACAGTCTCTTCTTCAAGCATTTCACAAATATTCTGTCAGTAACCTAAAAAAAAATTGTTTGTCTTGATTATTAAGAATGTAATAGGAAAGAAGGCTACTAAGTTGACACGGGCTCATCGAGCCAAATAGCTTCCTTCTACGTTGTAATGACTCTCTTGTTCCACTTCTCTTTGTTATGCAACACCTATGTACTGTGGACATTCCTGACTAAGACATACCTGTTCTTTGGACAGTTCTGCATGTTAAAAGACTTTCAGTGATGTTTGCTTTATTTTTGCAATGTATTTTTTCATAAGTTGTGGCTGACACAGGCAATGTCACATTTCTCGTTAATCCCTACTTTCATTCCATTGACATCGGGTTAGAATCTTGAAACAAATGAACTCAAGGCTGAAAGGTTGCATCAGTTCAAAAGGAAGGCTCACTGCCACCTTCTCAGTGGCCACAGTATGGAAAATAATGCCAGCCTTTCCTGGAAAGTTCACATAATGAGAATTAACATCATGATGTAAGGTAAATGATTTATATCTATTTTAATATCACTTATATAAGATTTTGGATTTTGAAATAATGGTATGTGTGTTTGGTCTCTGGTATTACACTTTCAGATAGAAGCCTCTGAATTTTTTTGTTTGGTTTGAGGAGAAACACCCAAAGCTTGAAAAAAAACTTTTGAGTTTCAGTTGGGAAGTTTGCTGACATCTTTGCAGAAGCTGGATAGGTAAAAGTTTCTTCGAAGAAAGGGAGGCAGTTTCGGATTGTTAAGAAAGAGATGACGTTGGTGTAAAGATTTAGTTGCAAATTATAAGTGCCTAGTTAAAACACTGGAGCTGAAATGTAAAGCTGAGAAAGTCTAAGCTCAGTTATATGACATAGAACATAGAGAACATAAAACAGTACAGCACAGTACAGGCCCTTCGGCCCACGATGTTGTGTCAAACTTTTACCGTAATCCTAAGGTCTATCTAACCTCCACCCCTACCTTATACTATCATCCATATGCCTATCTAATAGCCGCTTAAACGCCCCTAATGAGGCCAAATCTACTACCCTCTCCGGCATTGCATTCCACGCCCCTACCACTCTCTGAGTAAAGAACCTACCTCTGATGTCTCCCCTATATCTACCTCCACTCACTTTAAAACTATGCCCCCTCGTAATGGCCACCTCCACCCTAGGAAAAAGTCTCTGGCTGTCCACTCTATCTATACCGCTGATCACTTTGTACACCTCTATCAAGTCACCTCTCATCCTTCGTCGTTCTAAAGAGAAAAGCCCTAGCTCTCTCAACCTTTCCACGCAAGACCTTCCCTCCGTTCCAGGCAACGTCCTAGTAAATCTCCTCTGCACCTTTTCCAATGCTTCCACATCTTTCCTGTAATGAGGCGACCAGAACTGGACACAATACTCCAGATGTGGCCAAAGCAGGCTTTTGTATAGACATATCATGGAAGAAGCTAGAAGATTCTCATATGCAGAAATTGAAGCCATAGTTAGATCAAACCCCATGTAGAATTGACAACAGTATTTAATCTGGTGTTTGAGTGCTACAAAGGACTGCTGTGGAATTAACAGATTTGTAATTCTACCATGTGTTTCAAAATCTTTCAAACTTGTGCTACACGTAAATAAATATGTTTATTCAACTTTGTCTTCACTTCTATTGTGTAATAAACTTGGGGTGCTTGTGTTTCAGTGAAAGGCCACCTCGCTAATACCAAATAATAAAAATGTGATCTATCAAGCCAGATTTCAGTCTGTGCTTTGCCTTATCCCATATAGCATCCACTGGGATCATAACAATAAGGGGCTCTTAGCAGGATTTTGAATCTATTGGATTTATGAGGATTAATGTCCTTCTTCTACAATAACAAATAGGCTGGGACGTTTTCACTGGAGTGTAGGACGTTGAAAAGTAACTTTCTAGAGGTTTATAGAATGATGAGGGGTATAAATAAGGCAAATAACAGGTGTCTTTTCCCTAGGATGGGGGATTACAAGCCTATGGGGCATATTTTTAAGACGAAAGGAGAAAGATTTAAAAAAGACCCAAATGGCAATTTTTTTACAGAGAGTGGTTCGTGTGTGCCATGAACTTCCTGAGGATGTGGTGGATGCAGGTACACATATAATGTTTAAAAGACATTTAGATAAGTACACAAATAAGAAATGTTAGGAGCAGACAGATGGGACTAGTTTAGGTTGGGATTATGGTCGACATGGACTGATTGGACCGAAGGGTCTGTTTCCGTGCTGTATGACTATGACACCAGTTGCCATTGTTCATTTCCCAAACTACTCTAATCAACTCTGCTCTTGTTCCCATGTAATTATCCTTATTTAAGTTTAGCATAGTTGTTCCTGAAGCAAGTTTCTCACTCTCAAACTGAATGCTGTACCTTATCATGTTATGGTCACATTTCCATACAGATCTTCTATTCATTTATAAAACCTGCCTCATTACACATTACCAAATCCAAAATAGCCGGATCCTTGGTTGGATCCAGAACATACTCTTCTAAGAAACTATCCTGAATATATTCTGAGTTCTTCCTCATGGTACGTATGTCAATTTTATTTTTCCAATTTACATGCAGATTAAAGTCACCTGTGATTAATGTAATACACTTTCTACATACTCTCAGTGACACTTGGTCACCTGGTAAGGGGCCGACAGTCTTCTTCTCCTTGTTATTTCTTACTGCCACCCATATGAATTCTACATCATCTGATCCAAGACCATTGCTTGCTAAAGTACTAAGTCCATCTCATGCTAACAAAGCTCACATCATCCTTCACTTCCTAACTGACCTTTTGCGAGGACACACATCCTGAATATTTCCTTACCAGCTTCAATATCCTTGTAACCGTGTCTCCCCAATAGTTATAGAGGTTATACCCATTAACATTTGTGCTGTTAATTAATTTATTTTGTTACAAATATTAAATGCATTTAAGTAAAGAGCCATTAATTTTGCCCTTTTACCTTTTATTTTCCCTTTTGCTGCAGTTTTTTGACGCTTGTATACTCTGCCCCTTCCTGTCCCACTCTGGAAATCACTGCTAAAAATATTGCTAAGAGTTTTCTGGAAGTGGAAGATATAACTGTTGATTATTTGAAATCTTTGACTAATGCTAAACTGGGAGAGTAAAAAAAAAAGTTGAAGGTAGAAATTAAGGCAGGATCTTGTAAGGATGAGATGCTTCAAGTCATTATCTAATATTTAGAGCTCTAAAAAAGAAAAGGTGAAAATTCAGGTGTCATAGCTACAACTAACTAAAATAACAGTTAGAAATGAAATTTTTGGACTTAGAAAGAGAAATGAAAAGACTTGAATTGGAGGAGAGAAATAAGAAAACTTGAAATGAAAAGGGAGGAAAAACAGTGGAAGATGGAACATGAGGAAAAAGGAAAACAGAGGAAGATGGAAAATGAAAAATAAATGATAATAGAAGGAGAAGAAGAAGAAAAGTAGAGGGAGATGGAAATAAAAGAACTCAAAATCCAGAGAGATAGGGAAATTAGAAAACATGATTTGGCCATGAAACAGCTGAGAACAACAAAGGATGGAAGAGTTACTCCTTTTTTAGAACAGACAGAAGAACACCAAAAGCATTAAGGTAGAAAGGTTAGAACCAAAATGGGATTTAAAGACATTGACATGCTTCCATTGCAATAAGACTGGACATACGACAACTAATTACTGGAAATAAATGGGAGACCAACTGCAGTTGAAATAATGTCTAAAGAGTTTTCAGAAAAAGGGACATCAGGAAAGGAGGAAGCACATTATAGAGTCAAATTCTTAGGGTCTTACAAACGTGTTTTGGAGCGGTGCTTTGAAGAACAAAGTAGAGATCAGGCTGTTCTACATTTGTTAGTGTGAAATAGAAAATGGCTGATTAATAACCTTCTTGTAAAGGACCCTTTGGGAAATAGTGATCATAATAGAACTTCATATTAAATTTTAGTGTGATAAGGTTCATTCCAAAGCTAAGGTCTTTAAATATGAACTGAGGAAACATGAAGGAATTAGGGCAAGATAGCTATTGTAGACTCAGGAAAAAAACACTTATGTTACAAAAATAGATATTGCTGGAAAAGCTCAGCAGGTCTGGCAGCATCTGAGGAGAGAGATAACAAGGTGTAGAGCTGGATGAACACAGCAGGCCAAGCAGCATCAGAGGAGCAGGAAGGCTGACGTTTCGGGCCTAGATCGGAGTTAAAGGTTCGGGTTGAGTGATCCTTCCTCAGTACCCTTAAGTAAAAACACTTAAGTATTTGTTAGACAGGCAATGCCTGATATTTAAGTAAATATTACAAGTTCTACAACAAATATATAATCTGCTAATGCACAAAAACACAACAGAAGTAGTGAATCAATCATGGTTACAAAAGAAGTTAATAACTGAAATAGATCAAAAGAAATGGCAGGCTGCTGCAAGGATCAGTGTTGAGGCTATAGCTGTTCACAATTCTACACAAATCTTTTTGATGTGGGACAAAATTTAATTGTTCCAAGTACGCAAATAACACAAAACTAAGTGGGAGTTTGCATTATAAGGAGGAAGCAAGGAAGATTCAAATGACTTTGATTAGGCTACATGAAGGGGCAAGATCATGCCCGATGGAATATAATGTGAGTATGTGAAATGTGACTGACAAACCGAAAGACAGAGTATTTCTCAAATGATAAGAAATTTGGAGTTTGATTTGATTTGATTTATTGTCACGTGCACCTAAGCTTTGTTTGTGAGCCGGCAGATCATAGTAAACAAGGACATACAGATCACTGAGTGAAAAATACTTGGACAGAGTGAGGCGTACAGATTACACTGCACAGGGCATGTGCAGGCAAAATCAACATTATTTGGAGTTAGAGAGAGACCATTCATCAGTTTAATAATGGCAGGGGACAATCTGTTCTTGAACCTGTTGGTGCGTGTGTTCAAGCTTCTGTATCTTCTGCCTGATGGAAGAGGTTGTAGGAGAGCATTATCAGGGTGGGAGGAGTCTTTGATGATGTTGGCAGCCATTCCATGGCAACGAGATGCGTAAATGGAGTCCATGGATAGAAATAGAGATAGTAGGAACTGCAGATGCTGGACAATCCGAGACAACAAG
>NC_063333.1:7416103-7425115 GCF_021869965.1 Rhincodon typus
CTGCTGTGTTCATCCAGCTCTACACCTTGTTATCTCAGATTCTCCAGTATCTGCAGTTCCTACTATCACCAAAGATTTACAATCTTTTCAGTCAAGAAATTTCTCTTCATGAGTCTAAAATGATATCTCCATTATCCTAAGACAGGGCTCCACATTTTAGATTCCCTGGCTAGAAGAAACAATCTCTCAGTTGTTGCCTAGGCATGAAATGTCTATTAACAAACAAAGGCCCTCTTCCTTCCAGTCCATCTCTCTCGGCCCTTTTGTACCTTTTCACTCTCTTTCCCATATTTCACTCGTCTTCCTCTCAGAGTCATAAAGTCAGAGATGTACAGCATGGAGACAGACCCTTCAGTCCAACTCATCCATGCCATCCAGATATCCTAAATAAATCTAGTCCCATTTGCCAGCATTTGACCCCCATCCCTCTAAACCCTTCCTATTCATGTACCCATGCTTTTTAAATGTTGTAATCGTACCAGCCTCCACCACTTCCTCTGGCAGCTCATTCCATACATGCACCACCCTCTGAGTGAAAAAGTTGCTTCTTAGGTTCCTTTTAAATCTTTCCGTCACTGTCTTCACCACCAATGCCCAGTATAAGCAGTATATACCTCTACAATTACCCTGCAGCAACCTGTCAAGGCTCATTCAACAGCCTTTGAAAACCATGGCCTCTCACACTTAGAAGGACGGGGCAGCAGATGTATTGAAATACTACACCGTCAAGGTGTTCGTCAAATCACATACCTCCATTCCTTCATTGATACTGGGTCAAAAATCTGAAACTCCCTACCTAACAGCACTGTGGAAATCTCTTCACCAAATGGACTACAGTGGTTCAAGAAGACATCTCATTACCCCGTTCCCAAGGATGATGAGGGCAATGAATTCCAGCCTCTGTCACATAGTCTGTGAATGAAAAATAAACAAAGTAATAACAGATGCACATTGGATAATAGTTTTCAAAATAAACAAAACACACAAAAACAAGGAACATCTGTCCCATTCATGCTAGTACGTTTTGTAGCCTCAAGGAGTCCATGGACCTGTTTACATAGAGCTTCAGCCCCATTTTTTTAAAAAATGGTTCCTACTAAATTTCTGGTAGCAACTCTGTCCCACACTCCTGATCTTTGGGGACCTGATACGGAGTACTGTGGGTATATCATAGGACCAGCTCATGAGTCTGCTGCTGGTCAAGACTGGCATTGTCCGGTCCGGGCCGTGGAGGGGGGGTCAACACAGCTGACTGCCTGACTCTGTTTTGTGGTACATCCACACCAGGCGTACTTAGAAAGGAAGCAATCAATATCCATTAATACATTTCTGTGACCAGTGGGATGTACAGAAGCGTGGACTGTGCTGTCAAGTCCCCAAAATTACATCTTAATTTAAACTTGTCAGCTTCCATTGTGATTTTGTCTTGGAGCCTGTCAATCCTAATTATGGTTCATTGCTTTACTTAAAGAGTAGAAACATAAGGCAATTCTTCAGATGGCAGGGCTTCCCATCTTTCACCCAAAGAGTTGGGAAGGAATGAATCCCACTGATCACAGCTGCCCGACAGCATTTAGCATTCCAAAGAGAATGTTTTAGCTAGAAGCGGGATTTCTGACTCATGCTCAGGAGGAATTCCCTCCTCAGAGAACTGGTTGTTCTGCAGCTCAGTAGATCAAGTAGCTCCATCTTGGACTGTGGTCCATTGTTAAGACTTCAAGCATTTCTATCAGTCGAGGGCTAGAATTCCTCGGATGAGGTAGGTACAGAGGTATGGATCAGTCATAGTCTCCTTGAATGATGTAACAGAATTGATGGGCTGAATGGCCTCCCCCCTCCGCCCCCAAATCATATGGTCTAAATAACCATCAAATGCCCTTTTGAAAGTTTCCACTACACTCCAGGCAGCGCATTTCAAACTCAAATCACTCATTGTGTGAAAAAGTCTTTTTCTCACTGTGCCTTTTCTTCTCTTGCAAATCATTTTAAATCTGTACTCTTTTATTCTTGATCCTTTTTTACTGAATGGGAACAGTTTCTCCCAATCTACTCTAACAAGACAGCTCAAGATCTTGAAACATCAATCAAATCTCCAAATACACTTCTTCTCTCAAAGTAGCACAGTCCCAACCTCGCCAATCTATCCTTTGGAAGCCTCTTCTGCAGTCTCTCCAATGTATTCACATCCTTCCCATAACGTGGTGCCCAGAACTGTACATAATACCCCAGCTGAGGTCTAACAAGTCCTTAACAAGTTCAGCATCACCTCTTTGTTCTTGTACTCTATGCACCTATTAATAATGTGGACGATACTGTATGCTTTATTAACTGCTCTCTTCACCTAACATGCCACATTCAATGTCCTATGTATATACGCACTCAGGTCCCTTCGCTGTTGCACCCCTTTTAAAATTGTATCCCTTTTATATACGGTCTGTCCATTTTCCTCCATTCAAAGAGCATCACCTCACACAAGATGCTGATTAATAGTATATGTCATGAATCAACGTATCAGATCTAAGATCTGCAGCCCTGCCACATCCACTCATGAATGGTAGCGAACAATTAAACAACTCACTGGAGGAGGAGGTTCCACAAATATCCCCATCCCCAATGATGGAAGTCCTCAGCACATCAGTGCAAAAGATAAGGCTGAAGTTTTTGCAGCGATCTTCAACCAGAAGTGCCGAATAGATGATCCATCTCGGCTTCCTCCAGTGGTCCCCAGCACTACGGATACCAGTCTTCAGCCAATTCGATTAATTCCACATGATATCAAGAAACGATTGGAGACACTGGATACTGCAAAGGCTGCAGGCCCTGACAACATTCCGGCAATAGTACTGAAGACTTGTACTCCAGAACTTGCTGCTCCCCTAGCCAAGCAGCTCCAGTACAGTGACAATGCTGGTATCTACCCAACGATGTGGAAAATTGCCCAAGTATGTCCTGTACACAAAAAGCAGGACAAATCCAACCCGGCCATTTACCTCCCCATCTGTCTACTCTCAATCATCAGTAAACTGATGGAAGGTGTCATCAACAGTGCTATCAAACAGCACCTGCTCAGCAATAACCTGATCAGAGACTCCCAGTTTGGGTTCCGCCAGGGCCACTCAGCTCCTGACTTCACTACATCCTTGGTCCAAACATGGACAAAAAGCTGAATTCCAGAGGTGAGGGGAGGCTGACAGCCCTGGACATCAATGCTGCATTCAACCAACTACGGCATCAAGGAGCCCTAGCAAAACTGGAATCAATGGGTATCGGGGAAAACTCTCCAGTGGTTGGAATCATACCTGACACATAGGAAGATAGTCATGGTTGTTGGAGGTCAGTCATCTAAGCCCCAGGTCATCTCTGCAGGAGTTCCTCACGGTAGTGTCCTCAGCCCATCCATTCAGCTGCTTCATCAATGACCTTTCCTCCATCATAAGATCAGAAGTGAGGATGTTCCCTGATGATAGCACAATGTTCAACACCATTCGTGACTCCTCAGATACTGAAGCAGTCCATGTTCAAATGCAACAAGATCTGGACGATATCCAGGTTTGGGCTGACAAGTGGCAAGTGACATCTGCACCACATAAATGCCAGGCTATGACCATCACCGATAAGAGACAATCTAACCACTGCCCCTTGACATTCAAAGGTGTTACTATCACTGAATCCCCCACTGTCAACATCCTGACCAGAAACTCAACTAGACTTGCCACATAAACACAGTAGCTACAACAGCAGGTGAGAAGCTAGGAGTACTGCAGCAAGTAACTCACCACCTGACTCCTCAAAACCTGGATGGAATACTTGATGGAATACTCGCCTGGATGAGTGCAGTTCCAACAACACTCAAGAAGCTTGACACCATCCAGCATAAAGCAGCCTGCTTGATTGGCACTATATCCATAATCATCCACTCCCTCTACCACCGATGCTCAGTAGCAGTAGTGTGTACTATCTACAAGATGCACTGCAGAAATTCACCAAAGATCCTCAGACAGCACCTTCCAAGCCCACGACCACTTCCACCTAGAAGGACGAGGCACAGATATATGGGAACACCACCACCTCCAGGTTCCCCTCCCAGTGCTCACCATCCTGACTTGGAAATATATCGCCGTTCCTTCACTGGCACTGGGGCAAAATCCTGGAATTCCCTACCTAACAGCATTGCGAGTCAACCCACAGCATATGGACTGTAGCAGTTCAAGAAGGCAGCTCACCACCACCTTCTCAAGGGGAGCTTGGAAGGGACAATAAATGTTGGCCAGCCAGCAACACCCCCATTCCACAAAATGAATTAAGAAAAAGCAAGGGTCCAATGCCGATGCATGGGGAACTTCGTTACAAACCATCCTCCAGCCTGAAAATTATCTATTGACCATTACTCCATTTCCTATTAGTCAGCCAGTTTTATGTCCTTCCTTTTATATCTGATATTCCCTCCATCATAAGGTCAAAAGTGGGAATGTTCGGCAAAGATTGCACAATGCTTAGTGCCATTCATGACTCCTTAGGTACTGAAACAGTCCATGTTCAAATGTAACAAGATCTAGACAATATCCAGGCTTGGGTTGACGTGGCAAGTAACATCTGCACCACATAAATGCTAGGCAATGACCATCTCCAATAAGAGACAATCTAACCACTGTCCCTTGACATTCAATGGTGTTACCATCACTGAAACCCCTACCATCAACAACCTGTTACCACTGACCAGAAACTCAACAGGACACACCACATAAACACAGTGCCCACAAGAGCAGGTCAAAGGATAGGAATACTAAGGCAAGTAACTGACCTCATGACTCTCCAAAGTCTGTTCACCATCTTCAAGGCACAAGTCAGCAGTGTGATGGAATACCCCCGACTTGGCTGAATGGATGCAGTTCCAACAACACTCAAGAAGTTTCACACCATCCAGGACAAAGAAGGCCACTTGATTGGCACTACATCCACAAGCATCCACTCCCTCCACCAACGACGCTCACTGGCAGATGCACCGCAGAAATTCACAAAAGATCCTCAGATCCAAACCATGACCACTTCCAAAGAGAAAGACAAGGGCAGCAGGTACATGGGAACACCACCACCTGCATATTCTCCAAGCAACTCACCATTCTGACTTGGAAATATATCACCCTTCCTTCAATCTGTGGGTCAAAATCTTGGAATTCCCTCCATAAGGGCATTGTGAGTCAACCTACAGCAGGTGGACTGAAGTGGTTCAAGAAGGCAGCTCACCACCACCTTGTCAAGGGCAACTAGGGACCGGCAATAAATGCTGGTCAGCCAGAGGTGTCCGTATCTCATGAGTGAACAAAAAAAAAATCATGTTACCATCCATCTTATTCCATGACCAATAACTTTACCCACAAGTCTGTAACGTAGCGTTTTAGCAAACACGTTCCACTCACTTAATCTATGTACATAAAATATACAGATTAACAGAAGGAATGTGTCACTTGACCTCTTGAACCCGTGCTGACATTCAGTGAGACCATAACCACTGTTAAAGTTGAAGTTATTACAATATGGGGGGGGGGGTCAGTTAACTCAGGCTGCTGGATGGCTGGTTTGAATGACAACGACAATGCGGGGTTAATTCCCATACTGGCTCAGGTCAGCAATGACATCCTGCCTCCTCAACCTCACCTGAGGTGTGGTGAACCTCTGATAAAACTCACCGCCTGCCATCATCTCAAATGAGAGCGCGGTAATATGGTGACTCTTCCAATGTTGCAATTAGCTACTTAACCATAAGTATTGTTTAAATTGTTGTCTCCGCATCTCTAACAGGAATGCTGTTGAGTGGAGGTGTTGTGTCATGTTCTATTCCCAGGCTAATGTTGTGAGGAGGGAGAGGGGGGAGCGGTGTAGGCGGCGGCAGCAGCGGTGATGGTAGGCGAGTCTTCAGTGTCTGTGGTGTTGGTCTCGGAAATGGAGGCGGTGGCATCGGCAGCGATGGCGTTCGCTGTCCCGGAAGTGAGGTACCCGGCGGTGGCGGATGTGACGTCATCTGTGGGTTCTCTGACAGTGGCCTCATGGCCAATGGCGGCGGGCACATTGTGGGGAAGGTCCTGGGTAGGGTGGCATCGGCAGCGATGGCGTTCGCACCTCCCAGTCGCGAACCATTTCAACTCCCCCTCCCATTCCTCAGACGACATGTCCATCCTGGGCCTCCTGCAGTGCCACAATGATGCCACCCGAAGGTTGCAGGAACAGCAACTCATATTCCGCTTGGGAACCCTGCAGCCCAATGGTATCTCAATGTGGATTTCACAAGCTTCAAAATCTCCCCTCCCGCTACCGCATCCCAAAACCAGCCCAGCTCGTCCCCACCTCCCTAACCTGTTCTTCCTCCCACCTATCCCCTCCTCCCACCTCAAGCCGCACCTCCATCTCCTACCGACCAACCTCATCCCGCCCCCTTGACCTGTCCGTCCTCCCTGGACTGACCTATCCCCTTCCTAACTCCCCACCTACACTCACCTTTACTGGCTCCATCCCCGCCTCTTCGACCTGTTTGTTTCCTCTCCACCTATCCTCTCCTCTATCCATCTTCTATCCGCCTCCCCCTCTCTCCCTATTTATTTCAGAACCCCCTTCCCCTCCCCCATTTCTGATGAAGGGTCTAGGCCCGAAACGTCAGCCTTTCTGCTCCTATGATGCTGCTTGGCCTGCTGTGTTCATCCAGCCCTGCACCTGTTGTCTCTAATGTTGTGAGACTGTATTACATCCAAAGGGACATGACCATCCTCTTCCAGACCTTTAGTAAAGTGATAAATTGATAAGTATACACGGTTTGAAGATTGAGAATGGCTGGGCGGAGTTCCCCAAGTTGTCTTTCTCCCTCGGTCAGATAGCCTCATAGAAAGCACAAACTCCAACCGGCCCACACCATCATGTCTGTTTGACGGCATTTGCCATGACAACCAGGCACGGTCGGCCGGGGGTGACGCACATACGTCACGGGGGGGGTGTCAACAGCCAACCAATCATAATGAGGTACTGCAAGAACCCGCCTCCTCATTGGGCGTCGCTGCCGTCTCTTTCCGCCCCTGTCCGCGAGCTGTCCAATAAACTCTCTCCGTCCTCTTGCAGATCGCCGTCCAATGAGAAGGCGGTGTCTTGATTTCCTCCATTGGCACTGGCTGGCTCCCGGACGGTGGGCGGGGTTAGGTGGAGGTGGCTTCCAATGAAGAGGCGATGTCCTGAAGCCTCTCGCCTCTATTGGCTAATCCTTTGGGATGTTGCCCAATGAGCACGTCGCGATGTGAAGGAGAAAACCGCCCGCCTTTATTCTGAGACGAAAGATCAAAGTTACGGTGAGTATTTATCACTTTTTTTTAAAAAAATCCACTGACCCGTCTGAACTGCCTTTTGTTATTGCCAGATGTGAGGTGATTACTGAAACCCGAGTGAGGGAGGAGGGAGGGCATTCTGGTTCAGAGGGCTATTTCTGTTTCACCGTTTAAAGGGAACGTCTGTTTGTATTCTAAACCTGTCGATTAAAAATATTAACTCTCGGAGATATTTCTAGATACTTTGCTAATCAAACTGTTCAGAGATGTTATTGCACAGCTGTGGAACAGTGAGTAGAAACGGAAAAAACTGCGAATGTTGTAAAAACAAAAACAGAAATTGCTGGAAAAGCTCAGAAGGTCTGGCAGAATCTGTGAAGAAAAACATCAGAGTTTATGTTTCGGGTCGAGGAAGGGTCACTGGACTCGAAACATGAACATTGATTTCTCTTCGCAAATGCTGCCAGATCTTCTGAGCTTTTCCAGCAATTTCTGTTTTTGTTGTTGGTAGTGGAGCGGGTAAGACTTTGAACCCGGGCGTCCCCCCTGGATCAGTGATAAGACCCCGACATCTGCTCTGGATTTTAAATAAAGCTGTTATCACAAAGAAAGGAAAGAAAAAACTCGGGGGGTTTTGGGGAGAGGGGTATCAGCGAAGCTGTCCGCATCTGTGGAGAGATATTAACGTTAACTTTTCGGGTCCAGTGACCCTTTCTCAGCACTCCTTCAGAGCTGGTCGCCTTGTGGTGCAGTGGTAGTGACCCTGTGCAAAGAGGAGGAGGAATTTCCTTCCCTGAGAATAGGGAAAACTGGAATTCTTTGGTACAGAGGGCTGCTGAGCATGGGTCAGTGAGTACGTTGAAGGGTTCTGGGGAAAAGGCAGAAAAAAGTGGAGCTGAGGATTATCAGATCAGCCATGATTTCATTGAATGGCAGAACAGACTGTGTGGGCTGAGTGACTTGCTTCTTCAACTACATCTCATGGTCTTGTTCTGAAAGGTACAGGGTCAACTGCCACTTTGCCCAGTGATATTTCACAACATTCACTAAGGGCCTTTAGGAAAAGAAACTGCCATCCTCACCTGGTCTGGCCTACGTGTGACTCCGGACCCACAGTAATGTGGTTGACTCATAACTGTGCGGATGGGCAATTAGTGCTGGCCGAGACAGCAACACCGTCATCCCATGAATGAATAAAAATTTATGAACAGGTTGATCAAAAAAATGATTTTCAGAGTCATAGACTTTTACAGCAGGGAATTAGACCTTTTGGCCCATTGCATCCACACCATAAAGCACTTATCTACTCTAATTTGCACTTGGCCCATAGCCTTGCATGTTATGATGTGTGAAGTACTCATCTAAATGCTACCTTAACGTTGAGTGCACCAGCCTCTACTGCCTTTTCAAACAGTGAGTTCCAAATATCCAACAAACTTAAATCCACACTAAACCTCCTGCTCATTACAATAAAACTGCCCCCATTGGGCATTGATCCCTCTATTCAGGGGGAAGGTTTCTCCCTGTCTATGCCCCAGGTAATTTTGTATACCTCAATTGAGTTTCTGTCTCTCTTCCCCTGACCCCGAAACACACATTCCACACCAGTTTTCTTTCTTATTCATACTTTATATGCTGCAGCCCAAGGCAACATCTTGATGAACATAGAACATAGAACATTACAGCGCAGTACAGGCCCTTCGGCCCT
>NC_063333.1:7425615-7436574 GCF_021869965.1 Rhincodon typus
CAGAGAGTAGTAAGGGCGTGGAATGCCCTGCCTGCAACAGTAGTAGAGTCACCAACTTTAAGGGCATTTAAATGGTCATTGGATAAACATATGGATGATAATGGAATAGTTTCGGTTAGATGGGCTTCAGATTGGTTTCACAGGTCGGCGCAACATCGAGGGCCGAAGGGCCTGTACTGCGCTGTAATGTTCTATGTTCTATGTTCTATGTGGAAAATGCTGAAGTTTGAACAGCGATCTGGAAATCTCAGAACGGCAGACAGACAAACGTTTCTCACCTCCCGCGGGAAATAAGAGAGGATGAACTCCTGATCTCGGTGCGGCTCCAAAACGCCGTTATCCGGGCTGATGTGAAAGGCAGAGTTTAAATCCTGATCATAATCCACGTTGGTGGGTGCGACAGACTCTCCAGAAATAGAACATACCAGATTCGGCTTTAGTATTTGCCAGCAAAAAGGGAGCTCCACGTGCCTAGAAACAAAGAAGAATTACAGAAATTACAAAATTTTTATATTAGTGGGAACAAAGACAAAGTTGCTGGAAAAGCTCAGCAGGTCTGGCAGCATCTGTGAAGGAAAAAACAGAGTTAACGTTTTGGGTTCGGTGACCCTTCCTCAGAACCGATGGTGGCTGGGAAAACGTCAGTTTATATGCAGAAAATAGGGAGGTGGGTGGGGTAGGGAGTAAACAAAAGGATAGAGCCCAAAGAGAGAGAAAGACAGTTGGACAGACAAAGGAGTTGCTAACGATCAGGCTGGGAGGGTGAATAGTTGTTAATGGGGACTGTTAGTGACTAACAACAGGGGGTGTGTAGTGGCAGGCTGTGTGGTAACAAGGCCTGGTGTGTGGGGTAGGGGGCTGGGGCATGGGAGAGTTAAAATTATTGAACTCAATATTGAGTCTGGAGGGTTGTAGGGTCCCCAAACGGAAAATGAGGTGTTGTTCCTCCAGCTTGCGTTGGGCTTCGCTGGAACACTGCAGCAAGCCAGAGACAGAGATGTTGGCCAGGGAGCAGGGTGGTGCGTTAAAGTGGCAGGCCACAGGTAGTTCAGGGTCCTTTTTGTGAGCAGAACGTAGATGTTCTGCGAAGTGGTCGCCAAGTCTACGCTTCGTTTCCCCAATGTACAGGAGACCACATTGTGAGCAGCGAATGCAGTAGATCAGATTCTGGGAAGTGCAGGTGAAGTGTTGCTTCACCTGGAAGGTATGTTTGGGCCCTTGGATACTGGGGAGGGAGGAGGTAAATGGCGAGGTGTTGCACCTTCGCCTGTTACAGGGGAAGGTGCCGTAGGGCTGTGGGGATGTGTTGGGGGTGAAGGAGGTATGGATCAGGGTGTCCCGGAGGGAACGTTCCCTGCAGAAGGCAGACAAGGGAGGGGAGGGGAATATGTGTCTGGTGGTGGCATCTCGCTGGAGGTGGCGGAAATGGTGTCTGATGATTTTCTGGATGTGGATGCTGGTGGGATGGTAGGTGCCTTTTGTCCCCTTTGTCTGTCCAATTGTCTTTGGGCTCTATCCTATCGTTTACTCCCTACCCCACCCACCTCCCTATTTTCTGCATATAAACTGACGTTTTCCCAGCCACTATCAGTTCTGAGGAAGGGTCACCGGACCCGAAACATTAACTCTGTTTTTTCCTTCACAGATGCTGCCAGACCTGCTGAGCTTTTTCAGCAACTTTGTTTTTGTTCCTGATTTACAGCATCCGCAGTTCTTTCGGTTTTTATTTATATTAGTGGGACCTGGCTAGTGCAATGCAGTGACGTCAAGAGATCTGAATTCCATTCCTGTTCTGGGTGAGGTCACCAAAAGGTCCCATGGAACCATGGAAATAATATAGCACAGCGGGGGCCATTTGGCTATCTCGTCCATGCTGACCCAAAGACACCCAGATGTCCTTTCTGATCCCATCCTACTGCATTGCCCTGCAGCCTACAGCACTTAAGGTGCAGATCCAGGTATTTTCTGAAAGAGTTCAGGGTCTCTGCAAGAGATTTTCAGACCTTTTGGCCTAAAAGTACGCATAGAAACAGACAATTAACTGTTAGCCTCCTTGAGGCTAGCAAGGATTCCTCCATGGACACCGCCTTAATGAGATTTACCTACAAGATGAATCATGTTCAGGGAAAGCTACAGATGATGGCAGAAATATTCTCTGGAGTGACAATCGATAACGTGAAAGACATGACGAATTTGTTGAGAAAACTGCACACATGAGCTCTACATAATTGTGATGCAGTGGCCAGCAGACTAAAATAAGCTCAAACAACCACAACAAGAACAGAAGAAAGACTGAGAATGTGTTGCCATTCATAAGTATTGTTGGTGAAGGTTGGCCAGACCAAAGGCCCAGTGGATTGGCCAAGAGACCTATTTTGAGCATCAACAGCACTTTACAACCCTGGATGACTTACTGATGCTTGATGAAACCTTGGTTGTTCCACATTTGCTGCAGGAAGATATCACAGAAAAGATACATCAGGGACATTTGGAGATCACCAATTGCAGACCTAGATCTCAGCTTAGATCGTGGCTTGGATCTCAAGAAATTGGGAACCTTATAATTTACCATGACATTTGGTGTTTACAGGGCTGAGCAGAAAACACTACTGATACCTTCCAATTTCCCTACCAAACAGTAAAGAGTGGACTTATGCCTAACAGATGATCCTACCTTATTACCATTGACTACCTTGCACAGTGAATAAAAGGTGAATTTCATTTATTATTGTCACATGTACCCTAGGTATAGTGAAAAGATCATACCATACAAAGTGCATCGGGGTAATAGAAATCAGCGAAGAATACAGTGTTACAGCTGCAGAGAAGATGCACAAACAGTAAGATCAACATTAAATTTAAAGTTTGAGAGGTTCATTCAGAATTCTAATTACAGTGGGGAAGAAGCTGTTCTTGAATCTGTTGGTTTACGTTTGAGCTTTTGTATCTTCTGCCCGACAGGAGTGGTTGGAAGCAATTATAACTGGAGTAGGGGGGTATCTTTGATTATGTTGGCTGCTCTTCCAAGGCAGCAGGAAGTATAGATGGAGTCAATGGATGGAAGGTTGGCTTGTGTGATGGGCTGGGCTGTGTTCACAAATCTTAAGTTTCTTACGGACCTGGGTAGAACAGTTGCTGTACTAAGCCACGATGTGTCCAGATAGGATCCTTTCTATGGTGCATCTATAAAAATTGGCAAGAGTCTTTACAGACATGCCAAATTTCTTTTAGCCTCCTGAGGAAGTAGAGGCATTGTTGTGCTTTCTTGGTCATCGTATCAAGGTGGGTGGACCAGGACAGGTTGTTGGTAATGGTCACTCCTAGGAACTTGACGCTCTCAATTATCTCCACCTCAGCTCCATTGATGTAGATTGGGGCGTGCCCTGCTTCTTACTTCCTGAAGTCAATGACCAGCTGTTTTGTTGTTCTGATGTTGAGGGAGAGATTGTTTCTGCCACAGGTGGGGCAGGTGATGTTTGAGGTGGGTGTCCTTAGATCTTCACAGAACTGAAAACTAAAATATACTTATCTTCCATTTTATAATCCAAGTTGGTGAATAACAATCTAGCATGTACCTTCATCACTGAAGGTGCAGTCTTACCTGGAACAACAGGCTGTTCACAATAATAGACATAACTGTGCATCATAGTTAAGCCAAAGGAGATGGGAATGGATAGGAGACCACAACAGGAAAGATGCGGTTGTTCAAGAGGCAGTAGACCAACAACAATCGTATATTGATGCTCCAGCCAGAGCTCCTCTGCACGTCAGCTCCTTTTCCTTTTTCTTTCTTTTTTATTGTCTTGCTGCAATTTTTCTCCCACTCCCCTAACTTTTAACTTCTTAAAGTACCCTACCTGAAGGGAATGGAGAACAGAGTCATGGATCAGCTCAGCAGGGGAGATGAGTCGGAGACCAGGCCAGCACGGGAAGTGAGTCACGGCCGGACCCAGTGCAGGGGCAGACCAAGTCCAGGACGACCTGGGAGGCAGGTCCCTGGAGCGAGTCGCAGCCAGAGTCTGGAGCAGGAGCAGTGCAAGCGCAGGGCGAGTCCCAGAAGTGAGTCACGGGCTAGAGCCCACAGCAGGGAGCAGAGCGAGCACGGGCTAGCCAGGGGTCAAGTCCTGGACAGAGGGCAGCATATGGAGGCAGTGAGGCCTCATATCCTGAAGCCTGGCGGACAGACTCAGTGAAAAAGGCCTATAACTTGAGTGCTTTAAAGATACTTTTTATTCTCATTCTGGACTTTTTAAATTCTGTATTCCCATGCTAGTCTTTTTTTTTAAAACTATTTCACTTCTGTAACAACACTTAAAGTATCTGTACCTAGGTACCCTGTACCTAAAATGGCGCCAAGAGGTGACATTACAACTTTTCACTACACTCATTCAAATGTACGTGACTATAAAGGCTATTCTACTCCATTCTACGCTATATTGTTCATGTAGTTGAGGGAGCTGTACAGAGTAAACAGAAGAGTCGCACTCCATTGTGAACCAATCATCCAACAATACTTGACTGGGATGTAGCCAATTAGGGGTGTAATGACGAAAGAGATACATAGACTTCACACGGTCAAGAACAAAATCAAATTTGAGTGTCCCCAAGCCAAAGACCAACCAATCTTCCAAGTCTGAAAAGCGTGTGCTCTGAAAGAATAGTGAATTCCTCCAGACTGCCTGAATTTGTGAAGTCAGGGACTGGGGATTTCTGGAATGGGGGAGAGGTTAATGTAATTATATAAATAAATGCCAAAATGTTAATAATGGAAAAAAGATCTTTGGGGACATAATGTATCATGATGTTTAGTTCGGAAAATATTACACTCAACCCAATTTAATGATGTCTTAAGAACTTGAATGGGTGAATAGGATCTGGATCTCAAAGTTCATTGGTCTCCTTATAGGCTTAGTATCAAGGTAACTTGTACCTGATTGCTATCATGCAATAAACTACATCGTTTTTTAAGATAAGAATCTCTTATGGTTGGGTTACCTGGTAGTCTTTCTCTACCATTCTAGAAGAAGCAGGCCCTGTGATTCTCACCTTAAGGGGGAACTGTGGCAGCAAGTCTATCTTACAGTGACCAAGAGTCCAGCTAATTCATACAATTTGAGCAGTGGAGAGAAACCATCAGATAATGAGGTGGGCTCAATGTGAAGGCCATCTCAGCTGCTGAGTCTTTAGGAATTATTGGGTGCACTTAGACTGACAGCATTTAAGTGATTTTAGCAAAGTGCAGGCCCCAGTTGGAACATTTTCTTAAAATCACTTTGATGCTCAGGAATCACAGGATCAGATGACTTCAGGTCACAATGTGTCTAAATTCTTTTGAGAGCTACAGATATGCCAATGGAATTATACAGGGAAAATGTGTGAGCTGATCTTTTGTATGGCTGCATAGCATGAACATGCAGAAAGCTTTATTATAAAGATTGTAATGAGGTCAGCTAGCTGGACCGCATAGAACATAGAATATGAGTTCCCTGATTAGGCCTATTAATCTAATCCAAAGAGGAAGCCCTGGCTGACATAAAAAAGTTAAGTGTCAGGGATACTGACACTGTGGTGACTGACTCTGTATAAGGTCGTACTATGGTCAAGAATTGTTCATTTGTAAATAAAAGGTGACTTGGTGTTGGGATGTTATTTCGCTTTCAGTGAATGTGCCTCAAAAGCAATGTCAATGATCAAAGAAGGTTACCATATCAGCGTATTTACAATACTCCTCAGAGTAACGCCAGAATAATGGGCCAAAAAAAATAAGCCACGGAATACCTCTTTGTATGTCAGTTTCTTTTTCAAGCGTGAAACCACTGGTAAGACTGGAGCGTTACTGCTCAGGATTTAATTGTTTCCTTATTGAGACTTTAGAAAAACTTACGTAGCATTGCGGAGGCTGAGTATCTTTTGAGAACAAACACATGGGTTAGTAGCATTAAAACGCACAAAGTGTTCTGCTGTTACATCTCTGCATTCTCCTGGGGCAGTTATACTCTCTCCACCAGAGATAGAGATGAATTCCAGGGCAACGTACTGACCAGTGCCTGCAAAGACATGCGTAAATGAACAGTGAAAATTTGCATTTTTGTCTTTTTTTTCCATTGTCAGCGCTTGTGTGATGAATTACTGAGACAAATAATTCATTTAAAATGTTTACTCTGCCTGTACCAAAATAGCAACTCAATCTGATTGCAAAGCTTATGTATACACTGTATAAACTGTGGATTAAGGCCTCAATTATTTTACATCTATTGAGAGTGCTGGGTTATGCAGAAATATATTTCTATTGACCCATTCCAAGTACTCTTTATTCCTTGTATGACAAAGAACTGACAACTATTTCCAATCAACAAAACCAACTCAATTAATTCTTCCATAGGCTGGGTACAATCTGACCAATTCTTCCACAGACCATGTACAATGTAACCCACTCTTCCACAGACTGTGTACAACATAACCTACTCCCATGTACAGTCGTTTTACTTAAAATGTGTTCACAGGATGTTGGTGTTAACAGCATTTATTACCCATCGTTAATTGCCAAGAGGGCATTTAAGAGTCACCCACATTGCTCTGGATCTAGAGCCATTTGTAGGCCAGACCAAGTGGCAGTTTCACTCCCTAAAGGACATTAGCGAACGAGATGGATTTTTACAACAATCAACAGCGGTTACATTGACCTCATTTATTCCAGAGTTTATTGAGTTCAATTTCACCATCTGCCATGGAATGCAAAATCATATGCCCAGAAAACTGGCCTAGGGTTCTGGATTGTAAACCCAGTAACATTACCACTATGCCACTACCTTCCCTAGAGTACAATCTAATTTGCCCTTCCAGAGATTATGTGCAATCTAACCCAGTCTTCCAAAGATTGTGGACAATCTAACCCTGTATTCCATCAATGCGTACTAGCTAATCCACTCTTCCATAGAGAATGTACAATCTAACCTACTCTTTCATAGACCATCTATAGTCCAGCCTACACTTTCATAAACTATGTACAATGTAATCTAATCTTCAATAGAACATGTACAATTTAACTGTTCCACAGAACGTGTGCATCTAGCCCACTCTTCCATAGACTGCATATAATCTAACTAACCGTTCCATAGTCTCTTTAAATTCTTACATTCTTTCATTGACCATGTACAATCTATTTAACTTTTCTGTAGAATGTGTATAATCCACATCCTCTTCCATAGACTGTGTATAATCAAAACAATTCTTTTGTAGACTATGTTCATTCTAATTGATTCTTTCTTTGGCTCTACACAATCTGACTAATGCTTTCCGCAACTCCATATAATCTTACACATTCCTTCCATTCTCTTCTCACAAAGTAATGTAGAGTAACACTGATGACCCCATGACACTAAATAGCTATGCTGTAACTTAAAACAAAATGATACATTTTCCACACACATACTACCATTAAAGATATTGGTTGGTGTGTAGGAGATGGATTTGGAGGCAGACATGTTATATTACAGATCACAAACTCTGATGGAATTTCAGGTCGTTACCTCTGAGTACAAAGTCTTTCACTTGGCAGTTGTCACACACCATAGTAACAGTTTGGGAGAAGGTATCTGAAGAAGGTGGAAGAAATGCAACCTAGAAATATAGATATCATGTTATCAAAATATTTTTGCGAAATTCTATATTGTTGAAGCTTAAAGCGCATAATACGGGTAGCAATGTTGCAAGGGGCGTGGTAAGGTTATTGCCGTAGAAAGAACTATAATGGTACAGTCTCAGTTATGCAACAACAGAGGGGAGACAGTAGTGTAATGGTATCACCAATGGACTAATAATCCAGAAATCCAGGCTATTGCTCTGGGGGCACTGTTTTGAATCTCCGCATGGCAGATGATGAAATTTGAATTGATGAAAATTTGGAATTTAAAATCAGCATAAGGTGATCATGTAGCCACTGTCAATCTTTGTGAAAATCCATCTTGTTCAATAATGACCTTTAAGGAAGAAAATCTGCCATCATTACCAGACCCATCCCCTTATAACCCACCTAAGCTACACACCCCTGAACACTACAGGCAATTTAGCATGGCCAATCCACCTAACCTGCACATCTTTGGATTGTGGGAGGAAACCGGAGCACCCGGAGGAAACCTACGCAGACACGGGGAGAATGTGCAAAATCCACATAGACTGTCACCCAAGGGTGGAATTGAACCTGGGTCCCTGGCGCTGTGAGGCAGCAGTGCTAACCACTGAGCCACCGTGCCATATAGAACCTTTAATAATGTATGAACATTCCAACACACTTCAGAGAACTATTATCAGTCAGATTTTGACATCGAGACAGATAATGAGATATTAAGACAGGTGACCAAAAGCCTGGTCAAATTTAGGTATAAAATCATGACGGGCATAGATAAAGTGAATAACAAAGGCTCTTTTCCCTGGAGTGGGGGAGCTCAAAACTAGGGGGCATATTTTTAAGGTGAAAGGAGAAAGATTTAAAAGGGACATGAGGTGTACCCTTTTTTACGCAGAGTGGTTAATGTGTAGAATGAACTGCTACAGGAAGAAGTGGATGCAGGTACAGTTACAACATTTAAAAGATATTTGAATAAGTATATGAATAGGAAAGGTTTGGAGGGATATGGGCCAAACAAGGGCAGGTGGGACTTGTTTGGTTCGGGGACATTGTCAGTGTGGACTGGTTGGACCGAAGGATCTGTTTCCATGCTGCATGACTCTATGATTTTATGAAAACAGAGAACAGTAGTGATGTGAAGGGGGTTGGTCAGATCAGTTGGCTGGACAGTTTATTCACAATGCAGAATCAATGTCAACAGCACGGATTTAATTCCCACAATGGCTGAGGTTACCATAGAGGACTCTCTTTCTCAACCTCTCCATTCACCTGAGATGTGGTGACCTTCAAGTTAAACTGTTATCACTCTCTAATGAGAGACCAACTCTATAGTCAGGTAATACTATGGCAATTTTACCTTTTATTTTAAGATCAGTTTAGGGAAGAAAGTCTAGGATTTAGTGTTGAACATTGGGAATGCACAACTTGTCATATTTGTAGGAGCAATTAAATTTCAGAGAGTTCTGAGGGTTAAGAAGTTTATAGAGTCTTAGAGTCATACACAGCATGGAAACAGACCCTTCAGTCCAAATAGTCCATGCCAACCATGTTCCCAAACAAACCTAGTCCCATCTGCCTGCACTTAGCCCATATCCCTACAAACATTTCTTAACTAAATGATTTTTAAATGCTGTAACTGCACCCACATCCACCAATTCCTCTGGAATTTCATTCCACACATGAACCATTCTCTGTAAAAAAGTTGCCCCTCATGTCTTTTTTAAATCTTTCTCCTCTCACCTTAAAAATATATCCCCTAGTCTTGAAATCCCCCACCCTAGGGAAAGAATATTTGCTATTCACCATAATCTATAGCCCTCATGATTTTGCAAACCTCTATATACTCCAGTAAAAAAAGTCCCTGCCTATCCAGCTTCTCACCAACGTCCTGAACAACCTGGAAATGATGCAAATTGTGCCTGCAAATTTTATCCTCAGGAAAGAGATTCCAACAAATTAGAGATATGAAGGATTGAAGCCACGGAGGGATTTTCAACACCAATTGGTCATTTTAAAATTGTGAAATTCGGGTCATTCACAGGGTGAAAGGTGAATGGGACTAAGTGTAAGTTACGATATTGACAGCAAATTTTTTGAATGATTTCAAGTTTATCAAGGGTGAAGGGTAGGAGGGCATGTAGGAGTGAATTGGTATAGTCAAACTGATTGCTCCATTCAGATATTTAAAATGTCGTGTCCTATTGTGTCTTAATTATTATTACATAACACTGCTGATATTGACCTCATTGCATTTATCTGCCCTTTCCTGAA
Organism: Rhincodon typus; assembly: GCF_021869965.1. NCBI lineage: Eukaryota > Metazoa > Chordata > Chondrichthyes > Orectolobiformes > Rhincodontidae > Rhincodon > Rhincodon typus. Next base: position 7,435,514 of record NC_063333.1, read on the forward strand.
TTTCTACATGCTTAAAATCTTAGTTTAAATTGTTGCAATTGAATCAGTTTCATGATATAGATCAGAGCTTAAACTGAGAAAGGTTTTACTGACCTCCATGATCAAGGCCTGTCCTGGATTCAGTTCAAACACTGCCGGCCTGATTGCAAAAGGAGTTACATCTAGAAACCCAGCAGCTGCCACACTCTATGGAATAAAAAGGAGGCACTGGTTAAATCCCGAATCCTTAATATCAAGTAACAAGATTTTTAAACTTTTGTTAAGATGGATGGTGGCCATAATTCTATTATGTTATTTCAGCACGCAACTGAATAAAAGCAATGGCATGACAAGTCTACGAATGCTCAAAGTGGCAGCAGGAAGCACTCCCTTCAGGTAGTCACATCTCTGGGTATAGCGTGGTGTGAATAATGAGTCACTTCCATTTACTACGCCTGGCATCAAAAGCAATGAAATTGATAACTTTTGTGCTGTAGGCTTATATCCACTGCAGGCTGGACAAAGCTATTTCCAAGACAACAAGGTGCAGAGCTGGATGAACACAGCAGGCTAAGCAGCATCATAGGAGCAGAAAGGCTGACGTTTCGGGCCTAGACCCTTCATCAGTTTTCTGATGCCTGCTGTGTTCATCCAGCTCTGCACCTTGTTGTCTCAGATTCTCCAGCTTCTGCAGTTCCTACTATCTCCAAAGCTATTTCCAAAATCATTTCAGCAAGAACCCTCACAGCCAGATTACCGTAGAGTCTTTCAGTACAGGAGTCAGCCATGCATTTCAGCATGTCATTGTGGCTCTTTGTAAGAGTATTTAGACTCAATTAGACTCACTTTTCTGTTATATCCCCATAGTGCTACAATTTTCTCTTCTGCATGTGTACAGCCAATATGTTTTTTAAAGTGGTTTGAGCCCAGACAAAAGTTATGTTATGATCTAGGTCGTGACCAATAACTTTCTTCTAGAGTTGACAAAATGTGAGATCTAGATACCCTACCAAGAGAATAAAGTCGCAAGATTTTATGATAAAGGGATAACAAGGTGTAGAGCTGGATGAACACAGCAGGCC
>NC_063333.1:7437074-7461042 GCF_021869965.1 Rhincodon typus
AGGTATAGCCCTGTTTGTCAGTGCTCCTGTATTTGCAAGCATTAGGATTCTTGTGGTGCTGTGCTAGTTTCCCAACCTCTGAGCCAGGACAGCTGGGTTCATGCACTACCTGCTCTAGTCGTGTACAATAACGTCTCTGAACAGGTTGGTTTGAAAATACCTGCAACAAATGCATTATGGATCTAGACATGTTGATGATTGAGCACAACCTATTATAAAGGGAGGTCACGCCGCTAACGATAATGTTGTCTGAAAGAAAATGATCGAACACCAACAGGTACACGCCCCAGCAATCAGCTGGGGCAGTTCTGACTTCAAAAAAAGTTCCAACTAGTCTTCTGGAAAAGCACCGCAGGTCTGGCAGCACCTGGGAAGTAAAAAACAGAGTGAACGTTTCGGGTTCGGTGACCCTTCCTCAGAACGGATTTTATTCCTGATTTACAGCATCCGCAGTTCTTTCGATTTTTATTCCAACTAGTCTTTGGTGGCTCTCCCACCATAGTACATACGAACCAGATGCACAAACCCAACCCTTGTGCTTCTTTTAAATCTACCAGCTGGATAATCAGAATAGATCTTTTAAAGGCTCATATCGAGGAGGCTGTGAAAGTCAATAGACGACTCTTTAAAGTGGCAGCACAAGCATGAAAGGTGAATGGCCTCCTCCTGTGCAGTATCATTTAATGATGTAGATCAGATTTTCAGGGTCAAGCAGCGAGCAGCATTACAAATCCAATCTGCGTTCCCTCCATTCCAACACAAAGATATCTGATAAATACAGCAAAAACATGCTTTTCTTCCCCCGGGGAGGTGGGGGGAGGGGTAGGCGATTGGACTCCCGTGACAGAGAGCTTGTGATCTGTCCCATCGCAGTGAGGGAGAAAGGGAAAACATGAAAAAAAAACTGTTAAGAATCTAAAAGACTGACTTGCCAGGCGGGGTGCTGGTCACTTACTGTCCTATAGACTTGTTTAGCAAAAGGAACGATACATTTGTAAAACACAGACACGCAAAGCGAATTCTAACGTAGGGAATATCTAAACGTTATCCCTGAAAGTAGCAGTGTGCCAAAACAGTGGAGCTGCACGTTAATCAGGCTTTCACAATGTCTCTACTGCACTAATGAAAAACACTGGTATTCTGACATATTTCTGTAAACATATGCACACATTTCCACGCCCTAGGAGACGGCAGGGCGACTTTTTTAAAACAAAAATCATTCATGGCACATGGGCGTTGCTGGCTGAGCCAACACTTATCGCTCATCCCCTGTTGCCCTCGAGAAGGAAACCTTCTTGAACCGCCACAGTCCATTCGGTCCTGATAATAGGATCTTTTACCTGAGACATGCATGTCAACTTCGAGAGAGAGAGTGTGCGCGCACCAGATCTGGGTTGTGCTCTAAGTGACAGAGACATAACAGAGATGCTGCCTGGCTTGCTGTCTTCTTCCAGCCTCCTGTTTGTCTACATTATATACTTCACACAGCACGACTTAGAGGGAAAAAAAACTGATAACTCAGCCGGGCTGGTGGTGCGGCAAATGTCAGTGATCTTGCTGGCCTCGTTATCATTGGAATATTCCACGCCATTTCCCTTGAATTGATAAATTTCAAACCAGAAAACCCATCATTACTGTGCTTTACCAACCAGCCCCTGTAGTTTATTTAAATACCTAGTAAAGAAAAACCTACCATTCTCCACTCCATTGCAGTCCTGCATCTCGGATTCCTCTCGCCAGACTATGTGAGTTTTTCTTTATAAACAGGAATCCACTTTGAAAATGCGCGGATCTGAAGCTTTCCCCCCAAGACCCAGCGATGAGGACAGAAAATCAACCGTCCCTTTGTAAAGCCTGCACACACACCCTTACTCACTGTCAGCGCTATACCTTGTAATAGTCAGCCCGCCCCCTTAGCCACTCGGCCCCTCCTCGCCTGTCTATCACTCACTCGCCACGCGTTGGGAAATCTTCCAAAAGGCACCACACCCCCTCCCTCCACCTTTCAAAGACCAAACCTCAGCTGCGGGAGAATAAATAATTTCAAATACATGTCATGCATAGAGACGGAATTCACCGTTCGTTTAAAACAAAACGAAGTGTAAGGAATATTTACTTGGCCGTGCAAATGTCTGTCCTTTAGCCCAGAGGCGAACCCGGCGAGCGGCGAAATAAGATTTCATTGTCATCAATCCAACATCCTCCTTCTTCTCAATGCCTATTGCCAGCTAGAATGTTAACAATGCACAATTTAACAGCAGCGTAGGGCAGTAAAAATAATGTGGAAACTGTCAATAATTGTGTGTTTTTTTCCACCACTGGACGGATGTGTGTTTCCGGCCGGGCTAGCATTTATTGTCCATCCTTAATTGCCCCCAGAGAAGGTGGTGGTGAGCCGCCTTGCTCGCTCTCTCAGTCCGTGGTGTAGGGACAGTCAGTTTCAGTGAAGGATAGGGTGATATAAGTTCCAAGGCTGAATGTGATGGAACCACCCACCCCCTCCGGCCCCCGGTTGTATGAAACACCCTGATGATAGTTCAGTCCTCATTACAACACCACAGCTCCATGGAAATATTCTCAACGTTAAAGATAAATTTCCGAAATGAAAAATAACACTTGTACGACGTTTGCTGTATCTCGGTGCAGTACATTATTTCTCATTAGAGCTAACTTGGGCACTCTCGTCCCAATTTGGAAAAGTAAGGCCATCCTCTATGGATTCAAGAAAGAACATGAGAAACAGGGGCAGGTTCTTGGGTCCTGTTGATTTGTGAGGCTGGATGTAGCCCTCTGCTGGGTGGAGTCCAGAGCAAGGCTCTTATCTTAAACGCAAGGATAACTGCTCAGGAGTGAAATGAGGGAGTCCTTCTCACACAAGGAATATCGGAATCTGGAACTCGCAGCCTCTGGGGATGTTGAGGAATCGGTTGCAGCTCTCAGCCTGGAGAGTGCTGGATTTCTCTGTGCGGGATAGCTGTTGCTCTCGGTGTAAGGGTATGACTGGACATAAAGGAAAGATGGGTCAATGAAGCGGAATGTCAGATCAACCATTATCGGGGAGGCAATCCCAGAACTTTCTCGCCTGCAACCCACTTGGATCCCGAGGACTACCCTCCGACTTTACCGTCCAGTAAATCCGACTATAGACCTTTGGCCACACGTAAAAAATCTTCATTTATATGAATTAGGAATGTAATAATTTTTGTACATTTTACGTAAAAAAACAATTATAACTTCTGTTCAGAAACAAGTTTCGTATTCTAAACATTAATCGTATAGCTAATTATTTGGTATATATAATTTTGGGAATGTACAGCACTAACTGACATCCCATTATCCACCATTTGGGATTTCAACCTGCATCCCTAGAGAATTAGCCTGGATGTTTTGGATTACACGCTCCAGTAAATCACCACTACACCAGCAACAACTAAGCAGCAACACACGACAAGATCTGGTAGAAAGCTTTAAACCAGATTTAAAAAGGAAACTCAGTGTAGTCTTGTGAGTGAAAATATCAAGACAGAAGGAAAGTGCCCACACAGAAACTCTCTCACTCTATCACCGCGGCCTAAAGAGCTACAATCTTCCCAAACCCCAACAACAGCCACTTCCTCAAAAATAAACCCTGAACCGCGAGAACAATCGCAAACCCTGAACCGCGAGAACAATCGCTAACCCTACGAATTGACCCCAAGGAACCCTAACCCCAATCTCCCTCGGTCCATGTGGTGACCCTTGATTGTATTGTACATATGCCGTTAAATGATTGCAAGAGGGATTATCTGTCCGTTGTCAGACCTCGTCAACAAGTCCCACAATTGTCAAATACTTTAGGATATTCTGGAACCACAATTTTGCATCTTTGATAAGTCCCAGGTGATTCTGCCTGACTGTATTGAAAATTCAACCAGTTCACCGCTAACTTAGTCTGCAGGAAAGGGTACCTCACCGCTCCAAAAGCTCCACCTAAAACATCCCCTTCTTCTAACTGCCGTAGAACGTATGCTTTTTAAAAAGAAAACACAATAATCGGAACCATTGTTGGTGACCCGAGTTCAGTAATCCAGTGATCGGTAAGTGATCGCTTTAACGCTCATTTACTCATTCCCGTATTACTGTATTCACATCATATCACTCCAGGATAGCACCCAGTCTCACTCCTTCCCTATCACTGTGTTCATGACATTTCATTCCAGGATACCTGATCATGTTCCTTCTCCTAAATCCATGTACAGATTCTCGATAGGTCGACTTGAGTCCTATCAGGGTCCAAGAAATAGCCAAGTGGTATTATGACTGGACACCGGAGTAATGTTCTGGGGATCCAGGTCTGAATCCTGCTATAGCAAATGGTGGAATTGAATTCAATAAAAATCTGGAATTAACAGTCTAATAGAATCATCGAGCCGTACAGCATAGAAACAGGCCCTTCAGTCAAATCATCCATGCCCACCAGATATCCTAAGCAAATCTAGTCCCATTTTCCAGTATCCCTCTAAACCCTTCCTATTCATATACCCATCCAGATGCCTTTTAAATGTTGTCATTGTACCAGCCTCCACCACTTCCTCTGGCAGCTCATTCCATACACACACCACCCTCTGCGTGAAAAAGTTGCCCCTTAGGTGTCTTTTAAATCTTTCTCCTCTCATCTTAAACCTATGCCCTCTAGTTTTTGACTTCCCTACCCCAGGAAAAGACCTTGGCTATTCACCCTTTCCATGACCCTCATGATTTTATAAACCTCTACAAGGTCACCCCTCAGCCTCCAATGCACTAGGGAAAATACCCCCAGCCTATGCAAGCCTCTCCCTATAGCTCAAACCCTCCAACCCTGGCAACATCATTGTAAATCTTTTCTGAACCCTTTTAAGTTTCACAACATCCTTCCTATTATAAGGAGACCAGAATTGCACACAGTATTCCAAAAGTGGCCTAACCAATGTCTTGTACAGCCGCAACATGACCTCCCAACTCCTATACTCAATTCATTGCCCAATAAAGGCAAGCACAGGACAGGATTTACATGTATTGGAAAGGCAAGGACTGATTAGGGATAGTCATCGTGGCTTTGTACGTGGGAAATCGTGTCTCACTAATTTGATTGAGGTTTTTGAAGAAGTAACAAAGAGGATTGATAAGGGCAGAGCGGTGGACGCAATCTGTATGGAGTTCAGTAAGGCGTTTGACAAGATTCCTCATGGTACACTGGTTAGCAAGGTTAGATCACACAGAATACAGAGAGAACTAGTTATTTGGATATAGAACTGGCTCGAATGTAGAAGACAGAGGGTGGTGGTGGAGGGTTGCTTTTCAGGCTGCAGGCCTGTGACCAGCGGTGTGCCACAAGGATTGGTGCTGGGTCCACTGCTGTTCATCATTTATATAAATGACTTGGATGTGAACATAGGAGGTATGGTTAGTAAGTTTGCAAATGACACCAAAATTGGAGGTGTAGTGGACAGTGAAGAAGGTTATCTCAGAGTACAACGGTATCTTGATCAGATGGGCCAATGGGTTGAGGAGTGGCAGATGGAGTTTAATTTAGCTAAATGTGAGGTGCTGCATTTTGGAAAGGCAAATCAGGGCAGGACTTACACACTTAACGGTAAGGTCCTGGGGAGTGTTGCTGAACAAAGAGACCTTGGAGTGCAGGTTCATAGATCCTTGAAAATGGAGTCGCAAGTAGACAGGATAGTGAACAAGGCGTTTGGTATGATTGCCTTTATTTGTCAATGCATTGAGTATAGGAGTTGGGAAGTTATGTGGCAGCTGTACAGGAGATTGGTTAGGCCACTATTAGAATACTGTGTGCAATTCTGGTCTCCCTGCTATAGGAAGGATGTTGTGAAACTTTAAAGGGTTCAGAAAAGATTTACAAGGATGTTGCCAGGGTTGGAGGGTTTGAGCTATAGGGAAAGGCTGAATAGACCAGGGCTATGTTCCCTGGAGTGTCGGAGGCCAAGGGTGACCTTATAAAGGTTTATAAAATCATGAGAGGCAAAAATAGCTGAATAGACAAGGGATCTTTTCCCCAGGATGGGTTGTCCAAAACTAGAGGGCATAGTTTTAAGGTAAGAAGGGAAAGATTTAAAAGGGACCTAAGGGGCAACTTTTTCATGCAAAGGGTGGTGCATGTATGGAATGAACTGCCAGAAGAAGTGGTGGAGCCTGGTACAATTAACATTTAAAAGGCATCTAGATGGGTATATGAATAGGAAAAGTTTAGAGAGATATGGGCCAAATGCTGGCCGATAGGACTAGATTTATTTAGGATATCTGGTTGGCATGGTCAAGTTGGACCGAAGGGTTTGTTTCTGTGCTGTATATCTCTATGATTCTGTACCAAATGCCTTCTTCCAAATCCTGTCTACCTGCAATTCTACTTTCAACGAACAATGAACCCACGCTCCAAGGTCTCATTGTTCAGCAACACTCTCCAGGAGGTTAGCATTAAGTGTATAAGTCCCAACCTGATTTGCCTTTTTGAAATGCAGCACCTCAAATTTATCAGAATTAAACCTGATGGCCATTAATCCATTGACAGGGGAAAATCTCATCTGATTCACTGATATTCTTTAGGGAAGGAAACTACCAACCAGATCTGGCCTTCATTCAGTGGCTCCAGAACCACGGAATTGTGGTTGACTCCTAACTGCCTAATGGGCAATAAATGCTGGCCTAGCTAGTGATACCCTCATCCTGTGAATGAATTTAAAGAAATACTAGTCTGGAAATTACATTTTTCAAGCTCCCCTGAAATTCTTCTCTACATCACGTTTACAGAGATATTTATTACAAATATTTTGAAAGTGTCTAATTAACATAGTACACAGAAGGATATTAAATGTACTGTTAGGTGTTTGCACAAGAATACCAAGCACATGCATTACACCCTTGCATGTTGCTGTCATATGCATACAATGAGTTGCTGTACATTAATACCACAAGAATGTTATGAGTTCCTCTACATTCGATTCATGTTTTGCGGTTGTACGTTAACATAATCAATACTGTAGGCATATCCAGGATACTGTGTGCATTTTTCAAAGCAACCCTAGAAATAGATACGGATGCAATATACAGGGCTTTTTGATAATTCACTGAGTTATAGAAATTTACAGGACAGTAGAAGGCATTGCAACCCGTCATGTCTGCACCAGTCATAAATAACTACCTAACTATTCTAATCCCATTTTCCAGGACTTGGCCCATAGCCTTGTATGCCATGTCATTGCTAGTCACATCTAAATAGTTCTTAAATGTTTTGAGGGTTTCTGCCTCTTATCACTCCTACAAACAATGAATTCTAGATTCCTACCTCCTTCTGGGTGAAAAACATTTCCTTATATCTTCTCTAATCCTTCTTTGCTTCCTTTAAATCTATGCCCCAGGTCATTGATCCCTCTGTCAATGGGAAAATGTTCTTCCTGTCTACCCCATCTACACTCCTCATAATTTTGTACATCACAATCATGTCCCTTCTCAGTCTTCTCCGGTCTAAGGAAAACAACTCCAATCTGTCCAATCTCTCTTCATAACTGAAACTCTCCAGTCCTGGCAACATCCTGGTAAATCTCCCCTGCACTCAAATAGTGCTAACACCTCCCTCCTATAATGTAGATCATGCAGGAAAGTCGGGAAAAGACACTGACAATATAGCTGATTGAAGAAACATGTGATTTACGTATTTAAATATGCCATGAAAAGTTTTTAAAAAGTGGTTATTTGACTAAGACTTTTGTTGGCACAAAATGAGATAGCACTACTCTGAAATATGGGGCGGCACAGCAGCTCAGTGGTTAGCACCGCTAACTCACAGCACCAGGAACCTGAGTTCGATTCCACCCTCGGACAACTGTCTGTGTGGAGTTTGCATGTTCTCCCCGTGTCTGCGTCGGTTTCCTCTGGGTGCTCTGGTTTCCTCCCACAGTCCAAAGATATGCAAGCTAGGTGGATTGGCCATGCTAAATTGCCCATAGTGTTCAGGGATGTGTAGATTATGTGGGTTATAGGGGGAATGGGTCTGGGTGGGATGCGTTGAGGGTCGGTGTGGACTTGTTGGGCCAAAGGGCCTGTTTCCACACTGTAGGGATTCTATGATGAACAGTATATTGTTACTCTCAAGCTGGGATTGTTCAGAATATATCACCAAAAATGTAAAGGTCACAAAAGCAATAATTTGCTTTTTAGTAATGCTGTTTGAGAGACAAATATTGACCATACAGATACCATGAATAACTCTTTTGGTGTTCTTTGGAATTGTGCCATGGAATCTTTCAATCCACCTTATAGACATTAACCTCTATTCCAAAAGAGGACACCAGCAACCATCTTGAACTAATCCCAAATTTTCAAACTGCAACTTGAACATACAACCATCAAAATAACAGGCAAGAGCATTATCAACTGAGCTAAGAACAACAAGAGATTATTAGAAATGCACATTTAAATGGGGTCAGGCCTGCTTTTAAACAATACTGGCAGGAACATAGCTTGTGGGAGCTTTAGCAAAACATTGTCCGTTACAACCTTGTCCTTTAATTGAGTTGAATGATGTCCATGTTAAGGTATGCCACGATGGCTGAATGGCTTGCCATGGTTCAATGTTTCCTTAGGAATTTATAGTTCACCTAATTTGTTTTGTTATAGACTCAGACAAACACTATTTCTCTGGTTATGTTGTTGTTAGTAGGCTAGAAATTTGTATGAAATTGGGTCATTTTCAGCTATAAATGGGCACAAGTGTAATGTGTTTAGATGCGGGATCACTTGCTCCAGTACGTTTGGATGTTTGTTCCAATAACAAGTTTTGCTAATGTCCAAAACAAGCGTCAGGCCCCCGGAATGTATAAATTAACAAGCTGCCTCTTAAAGGATTCCTCAGTCTTCCTTGTGAAGAAAGCAGACATTGAGAATACCCAACTAAAAATTTTCAGCAATCTTCTTTTCTATTCTTTCATGAAATATGGACAGTGTTCTTAATTGACCAGCATTTGACCATCCTCAAATAAAACCCTCCTTATGTCTTATCTAACTCCTCCTGGAACAAAAACAATGCCAAACTAATTTCTTACCAATTATTTCCTTTAGGCTGCTGATTCCATGTTCACCAAAGAGCTATGAGTGGCTTTGATAGTGTAGTAATTGGAAGGAGATCAGCCAGGTAGATCCATAGAATATGAGTTCCCCAATTGGAGCTGTTAACCTGGTCTGATAAGGGAGCCCTGGCTGATGGATATAAACAGGAGTGTCAGAGATTCTGCTCACTTTAGGAGATGGCTCTGAACTAGCTGGGTCAGTGTCATGTATTATCCACGTGTAAATGAAGGGGGACTTGGCAAGAGGATACCAGCCTTTCTGGAGTCATTTTAAATAGCAGATGCTGTTGCCTTGTACAATTGCAGCCCCCACATTGTTCAACAATCGATCATTTCCCCCAGAGTGAGTTGGAAATGGAGTGTCTGATTATTCCACAATAGCAGGAAACTGGAGTTCAACTGTTTAGAACATCTTGAGGATGACCCAGGGCCATAAGCCATAAGATATAAGACATAAGAGGAGAAATAGGCCATTCGGCCCATCAAGTTTGCTTCATCATTTAATGAAGCCATGGCTGATATGATAATGCTCAATTCCATTTCCTGCCTTTTCCCTATACCCCTCAATTCCCTTACTAATTAAGTAATTACTTCACCTTGAAATCACTGTGGTAAAGAATTCCTCAGATTCACTATCCTCTGAGAAAAGAAATTCCTCTTCATCTCTGTCTTAAATGGGCATCCCTTACTCTTAAGTTACGCCCTCTCAATCTAGACAGTCCCACAAGGGGGAAAAACCTCTCCACATCTATCTTGTTAAGTCTCCGAAGAATCTTGTACATTTCATTTAGGTCATCTCGCAGTCTCATAAACTCCAATGAATACAGGCCTAAACTGCTCAACCTCTCCTCATAAGAGAATCCCTCCTCTAGTGAAACGTCTCCGGACTGCTGCCAATACCTGTATATCTTTTAGAAAGGAAAAATAAACCCAAAGAACTGCGGATGGTGGAAGAAATTGCTGGAAAAACTCAGCAGGTCTGAGGGCACCTATAGAGAGAAAGTAGAGTTAATGTTGAGTCCAGTGACCCGCAGGGGGCAGAAATTTCTGTTTTTGCACATTATTTTAGGTTTGACTAAGCTTTGTATAGTTTTATCACGATTTTTCAATTTTTATACTCCATTCCCATTGAAGCAAAGACTAACATTCCATTTGCCTTCCCTATTACCTGCTGAACTTGGATGTTATCTTCTTGCGATTCATGCACAAGGACCCCCAAAATTTGTGTGTTCCACCTTTCTGCAGCCTCCATTTAAAGAATATGATAAAAGGTCTTCTGCAGTAGCAGGGTCAAAGAAAGAGCTGACATTTTGTTATTTCCACAATATCTTTGACAGATGAATTATCGAATTTGGGTGAAATGACTTTACTCTCATCATGTGGGAAGGTGTTAACCCATTAGTTAAAAAATGTCAATGCCTTCATTTATGGAATATGGAAAAGGGATTTCATTAGTCTATGAAAATAATGCTTAATGCTGTTTGACTCTATTACAGCTTTCAGTTCTACTAATGCTTACTGTTCCAATATGACTGCTTCGGATCTTTATACAAGCTCAGGCCACAGTTTTAGGTTACTTTCAATGTTTATTAACAGACTGTACACGGTGGTGAAGCCTGCAGAGTAACAAGCTCTGAGCTGCACTGGTTCCAACCTCCCAGCCCAGTATTAGCTCATGACTTCTGCAGTCACAGTTGCATCATAGCTAACCTCAGAGGTTCATCTACATATTCATTAAACCCTGTCAGTACTTCTCAACGTCAGCTTCCAATATTATTAACTAAAAACATCTTATGAATATTATTGCTAAAATATTAACTATTTACTTTTAACCGAATACTTCCAACCCTACCATCTCTCACTTTGGCTGGAACATCTGGTAGCCACTGTAGAAGAACATGCAAGGACACATGTTTGTCACTCAGCAGGGATTTTATTTGATAGGACATAAATAGTCAATAGGACAACATTACCAAGTGTTGCTTCAAAATGAGTAGTGGGTGAAAGAGTGATATCTCAAAGAGTCTGGTTCTTTAGAATTGTTTGTCAAATTTGTACAGTGTAAAGTCAATTTATCAGGCAGTTTGGGATCATTAAATGTATTCAAGGCTGAGATAGCATTTTTATCAATAAAGGAATCATGGGTTATGGGTAAACAGATAGCAAAGTGGAGCTGAGGATTATCTGATCAGCTGTGATCTCTTTGAATGGCTTACTTCTTTGCTGCAGACAACAATATCTGTTTTCTTAACCATGGTAACTGCTATTACTACTATATATGTTTCTTTTCTCTCCCCGCTTGAATGGTACTCTGGACTCTAAAACTGTGGTCAGTTTGCTCATTCTCCCTGCAGACTGTACCCTGAAACACACCTGGAGAAAGAATCATACCAACTGAACAAGGGCATTGTCCAAAGCTAAATTCTAAATCCCAAACGTAGTAAGAGCTGCAGATGCTGGAGTCAGAAAAAATTGTGGAGCTGGAGGAACGCAGCAAGTCAGACAGCATCAGAGGTGCAGGAAAGTTGACATTTCGGGTCGAGACCTTTCTTCAGAAAATCTGTGTTACTTGCAGTCACACCCTGACCGCAGAGCAAATTTGGTATAAGTAATCTAAGAGTATGACTATCTCATAAAATACCATGTCTAGATACCTCTCCCTAATGAGTTGCAGTTTGCACAGCTTGGAATCCAACTACCAATGCTGAACTGAGGTTTCTTGAACAGTTAGTACTTGCTGCAAATGTGGTCACCATGGATTACACCAGCAACTACCTGCTCCCACATACTACAGCTGCAATACATTGCCTGCCTAACCATCTCTATTTAATTAATTTAGATATGAAATGTTTTACAAGTTAAGTTCTTAACTGTACTCTTCAGCTGTAATAATGTCTCCTTATTTAGACCACTTGGCCAATCAAAAGAGTCACAGAGGAATTAACACTAATCACCTTCCCATTTTTTTCTGATGTTACACTTCAGCTCTGAGAGGTGGAAACAGGGCTCTCTGCCATCGGTTTCTGTCTCCCACTTGATCTTGATCAAATGTGCCAATGGACCGAGGAGGGGCAGATGGAGTTTAATTTAGATAAATGTGAGGTGCTGCAATTTGGAAAGGCAAATCAGGACAGGACTTAGACACTGAATGGTAAGGTCCTGGGGAATGTTGCTGAACAAAGAGACCTTGGAGTGCAGGTTCATATATTCTTGAACTTGGAGTCGCAGGTAGATAGGACAGTGAAGAAGGCATTTGGTATGATTGCCTTTATTTATCAATGCATTGAGTATATGAGTTGGCGGGTCGTGTTGCAGCTGCACAGGACATTGGTCAGGCCACTTTTGGAATACCGTGTGCAGTTCTGGTCACCCTGCTATTATCAGGATTTGTGAAACTTGAGGGTTCAGACATTGGTTAGGCCACTTTTGGAATACTGTGTGCAGTTCTGGTCACCCTGCTATTATAAGGATATTGTGAAACTTGAAAGGGTTCAGCAAAGATTTACAAGGATGCTGCCAGGATTGGAGGGTTTAAGCTATGGGGAGAGGCTGAGGAGGCTGGGGCTAATTTCCCTGGAGCGTTGGAGGCTGAGGGGTGACTTAAAGAAGTTTATAAAATCATGAGGCATGGATAGGGTAAATAGACAAGGTCTTTTCCCTGGAGTGTGGGAGTCAAAAACTAGAGGGCATAGTTTTAAGGCAAGAGGGGAAAGATTTCAAAGGGACCTAAAGGGCAACTTTTCGTGTATGGAATGTGTTGCCAGAGGAAGTGGTGGAGGCGGGTACAATTACAACATTTAAAAGGCATCTGAATGGGTATATGAATAGGAAGGGTTTAGAGAGATATGTGCAAAATGCTGGCAAGTGGGACTAGATTTTGTTAGGATATCTGGTTAGCATGGATGAGTTGGACCAAACTGTCTGTTTCTGTGCTGTACATCTCTATGACTCTGTTACTCTACTGCTGCACTCTCACACTCTTTTCTTATGAAGCGGCTGTTCCCACCTGCTGTTGTGCTTTTGTCAGAAGCACAGTGTCCTCCTCTCTCTCAGCCTTTGAGGTGTCGGTGATGGTCTCTAATTCTGCTGTCTCAAGTTCGGTTAAGTGCTGGCAACTGTCTCCTGGTCCTGCACTATTGCCACTTGGTTAGGTGCTGGTAGCTGTCTCTGGGTCCTCCAGGCCAGGTTGGATTTGTCTTGGCTTTTGCACATACCTGGGAAATTTTCCACATTGTCAGGTAGATGTCAGCATTGTAACTGTAGTTTCCCAAGTTTACTAGGGGCATGGTTAGTTCTGGAGCATGCCTTTCGTACTACTGCTGGAATATTGTCAGGGCTTATGGCTTAGCAATAGCCAATGCCTTCAGCTGTTTCTTGATATCATGTTGTGTGAATCTAATTGGTTGAAGACTGGCATAAAAGTTATTTGTGTAAAAGTTAAAGTTCTTAATTGAAGGAAGGCAAATTTTAATGTTTTTGAGACCAGAACTTTCAAAAGTTGTTTGGAATAGACTGTTTTCAGGCAAGTAGAAGGCTTTCAAAAGTGACATGATGAAAGTCCAGAGGCATTATGTTCCTGTTAGAATGAAGGGTAAAGTGGGTAAGAGTAGGAAACAATAGATGAATAAAGATATTGAGGTTCTGGTCAAGAATAAGAAACATATATTAAATATAGACAACTGGGATCAAGTGAATCTCTTAAAGAGCATAACAGGTGTAGGGGCATTCTTAAGAGTGAAATCAGGAGGGCAAAAAGGGGATATGAGATAGCATCGGCAGATAAGGTTAAGGATAATCCAAAGAGATTATACAAGTACGTTAAGAGCAAAAGAGCAACTAAGGAGCAAATAGGGCCCCTTAATGATCAACAAGGTTGTCTATGTGTGGAACCAAAGGAGATGGGACAGATACTAAATGAATATTTTGTGTTTTTTTTTACTGTGGAGAAGGAGTTGGAGGCTAGGAAACTCGGGGAAATAAATATCGATGCCTTGAAAATGATCCACATTACAGAAGTGGAAGTGCAGGAGATCTTAAAAACGTAAAGGTAGATAAATCTCTGGGACCTGATCAAGTATATTCCAAGATGTTGTGGGGAAATTAGGGAAGAAATTGTAAGGCTCCTAGCAGAGATATTTTTATCATCTACAGCCTCGGGTGAGGTGCCAGAGATCTGGATGGTGGCTAATATTGTGCCTTTATTTAAGAAAGGCTGCAAGGAACTACAGGCCTGACATCAGTGGTGGATAAGTTGCTGCAGGAGATTCTGAGATATTGGATTTACATACATTCAGAGAGGCAAGGACTGGTTAGGGATAGTCAGCATGGCTTTGTGCATGGGAAATTGAGTCTCAAAACCTGGTTTCAGTTTGTTGCGGATGTAACGGAAAAGATTGATGAAGGCAGAATGGTAGATGTTGTCTACATGGACTTTAGTAAAGCCTTTGACGAGGTTCTGCATGGTAGACTGATCAGTAAAGTTAGATCACATGGGATTCAAGGAGAGCTTGCCAATTGGATACAAAATTGGCTTGACGGTGGGAGACAGAGTCTGGTGATGGAGGAAGGGTTGTTTTTCGGATTGGATGCCTGTGACTAGTGGCATAGAGGAATCAATGCTGGGTCCACTTTTGTTTGTAACTTATATGAGCAATTTGGATGAGTATTTAGGAGGCATGGTTTGTAAGTTTGTGATGACACCAAAATTGGTGGTATCGTTGACAGTGAAAAAGGTTATCTAAGGTTACAAAGGGATCTTCATCAATTGGGCCAATGGGTGAGGAGTAGCAGATAAAGTTTAATTTGGATAAATACGAGGTATTGCATTTTGGTAAAACAAACAAGGGCAGGACTTATATAGTTAATAGTAGGACCCTGGGTACTGTGGTCAAACAGAGAGTCCTAACGGTTCAGGTACATAGTTCCTTGGAAATTACATGATAGGTAGACAGGGTGGTTAGGAAGGCATTTAATGTGCTTGCCTTCATTGTTCAGGCCATTGCGTACAGGAGATGGGACATCATGTTGAGGTTGTATAGGATGTTGGTGAGGCCTCTTTTAGAGTATCGTGTACACCCAGCTATAGGAATGATATTATTAAATTGGAGAGGGTTCAGAAAACATTTACCAGGATTTTTTTTCTATTCATTTCTGAGATGTGGGCATTGCTGGCTGGCCAGCATTTCTTGCCCATCCCTAGTTGCCCTTGAGACAAGATGGTGAGCTGCCTTCTTGAACCGCTGCAGTCCACCGGCTGTGGGTTGACCCACAATGCTATTAGGGAGGGAATTCCAGGATTTTGACCCAGCCACCGTGAAGGAACGGCAATATATT
This sequence comes from Rhincodon typus, assembly GCF_021869965.1. Lineage (NCBI taxonomy): Eukaryota > Metazoa > Chordata > Chondrichthyes > Orectolobiformes > Rhincodontidae > Rhincodon > Rhincodon typus. The sequence continues at coordinate 7,452,512 of NC_063333.1, forward strand.
TCCAAGTCAGGACGGTGAGTGGCTTGGATGAGAACTTGGAGGTGGCGGTGTTCCCATATGTCTGCTGCCCTTGTCCTTCCAGATGGATATGGTCGTGGGTTTGGAAGGTGCTGTCTGAGGATCTTTGGTGAATTTCTGCAATGCATCTTGTAGATTGTACACACTGCTGCTACTGAGGGTCGGTGGTGGAAGGAGTGAATGCTTGTGGATGTAGTGCCAATCAGGCAGGCTGCTTTGTCCTGGATGGTGTCAAGTTTCTTGCGTGTTGTTGGGGCTGCACCCATCCAGGCAAGTGGGGAGTGTTCCATCACACTCCTGACTTGTGCCTTGTAGACGGCGGACAGGCTTTGAGGAGTCAGGAGGTGAGTTACTTGCTGCAGTATTCCTAGCTTCTGGCCTGCTCTTATAGCCACTGTGTTTATGTGATGAGTCCAGTTGAGTTTCTGGTCAATGGTAACCCCCCGGATGTTGATAGTGGGGGAATTCAGTGATGGTAACACCATTGAATGTCAAGGGACGGTAGTTAGGTTGTCTCTTATTGGTGATGGTCATAGCCTGGCATTTGTGTGACACGAGTGTCACTTGCCACTTGTCAGCCCAAGCCTGGATATTGTCCAGATCTTGTTGCATGTGACCATGGACTGCTTCAGTATCTGAGGAGTCATGAATGGTGCTGAACATTGGGCAATCATTGGTGAACATCCCCATTTCTGACCTTACGATGCAGGGAAGGTCATTGATGAAGCAGCTGAAGATGTTTGGGCCTAAGGCACTACTCTGAGGAACTCCTGCAGAGATGTCCTGGAGCTGAGATGATTGATCTCCAACAACCACGACCATCTTCCTATGTGTCAGGTATGACTCCAACCACCGGAGAGTTTGCCTCCAATACCCATGGATTCTAGTTTTGCTAGGGCTCCTTGATGCCACACTCGGTCAAATGATATCAATGGCTGTCACTCTTGCCTCACCTCTGAAATTCAGCTCTTTTGTCTATGTTTGAACCAAGGCTGTAATGAGGTCAGGAGCTGAGTGGCCATGGCGGAACCCAAACTGGGCGTCACTCAGCAGGTTATTTCTGAGCAGGTGCTGTTTGATAACACTGTTGATGACACCTTCCATCACTTTACTGATATTGAGAGTAGGCCAATGAGGTGGTAATTGGCCGGGTTGGATTTGTCCTGCTTTTTGTGTACAGGACATACTTGGGCAATTTTCCACATTGTCGTGTTGATATCAGTGTTGTACTGGAATAGCTTGGCTAGGGGAGCAGCAAGTTCTGGAGCACTAGTTTTCAATACTATTAGGGGAATGTTGTCAGGGCCCATAGCCTTTGCAGTATCCAGTGTCTCCAACCATTTCTTGATGTCATGTGGAGTGAATCGAATTGGCTGAAGACTGGTATCTGTAATGCTGGGGACCATTGGAGGAGGCCGTAATGGATCATCCATATTGCTGGGCCCGGAGGATTTGAGTTATAAGGAGAGGTTGGACTTTTTTCACTGGAGTGTAGGAGTTTGAGGGGTGACCTTATCAAGGATTATAAAGTCATGAGGGGCATAAATAAAGTGAATAGCAAAGTTCTCTTCCCTAGGGTGGGAGAGTTCAAAACTAGGAGACCAGAGGGTGGTTCGTGTGTGAAATGAATTGCTAGAGGCAGCTGTAGATGCAGGTATAGTCACAAGATTTAAAAGACATTTGGATAGGTAAATGGATAGGAAAGGTTTAGAGCGAAATGGGCCAAACACAAGCAAATGGGACTAGTTTAGTTTGCAAAACTTGGTTGGCATGAATGAGTTGGACTGAAGGGTCTGTTTCCATGTTGTATAACTCTGTGTATTTGTGCTGATGTGGATCTGAGGAGGTGGCCAAGGTAAATCATCCATTCAGCACTTCTGCCTGAAGATAGGACAAATACTTCAGCCTTATTTTATGGTGCTGATGTACCGAGCTCCTCCAGCATTGAGGATGGGGAGCCTGAACCTCCATAAATTGTTTAAAAGTTTGAGGAAGGCAAACAAAGGTAAAACTTTTCCATTTTGAGTTTCATGGATTATGTAATGTACTTTGATTTCAAATAATAAAGGTATAAAGAGGAGGTAGAGAATGAAGACAGAAAAGCAATGTGATATGCCCTTCTAACCTAATCTGCCAATCAATAATATCGTAGGTGATCTGCAGACCTCAGCTGGAATATTGGATACCTTTCTGGACACCACATTATAGGAAGGATGTGAATGCACTTGAGAGAGTGCAGAAGAGGCTTACAAGAATGGTTCCAGGAATGAGACACTACAGTTAGGAGGAAAGACTGGAGAAATTGGAACTTGGAAAGGATATGGTTAAAAGATTAGATAGAAGTTTTCAAAATTATGAGGAGTATGAACACAGTAGATCGGGAGAAACTTCCCACTTGTAAGGAGATTGAGAACCAGAGGGCACGGGTATAAAGTGTTTTGCAAAATAAGGAAGTGCGAGGCGAGGAAAATCTATTTCACAGAGTAAGTAATTAGGATGGTGGAATACATTGCCTGGAATTGTGATGGAGGCAGGTTCAATTGAGGAACAGGTCATTGGATGATTATTGAAATAGAAATAACATATGAAGTTTTATAGAAAAGGCAGATTGGCACTGAGTTCAAATACTCAGAGAGCTATTGCAGTCATGTTGAGCTGAATGGTCTCTGCATCATAGCAATTCTGTGATTACTGTGAGAGGTTTTAGGCTCATGGTGACACTATCAAACTTCTTTTTAAGAATTGTGAACTGCCCATCTATTGTATTTCCGATCTCAGTTATACTTTTCTAGATTAATGACAGGCAGAAGACAAGTGTTACACCATAGTGAGTGTGAAATTACAAAGTTAGTGCCCCACCCAACCCTGAGCAATTCATATATACTGGAGCAGTGTTCTCTGCATACTAGTAGATTCATTACAGTATTTGCTTTCTAGATGGGTTCCCTCATTTTAAATGTGGGTGTAACTGCTTCAAATACAGCTACTATGATTCATAAACAAAATATTTTGAGTTTTGAAATTCATGATTCATACTAGCTGCAGTGTAGGACACTGACTCAAGTAAAAGAAACAATTGAAATTCTTGAGCAAGAAATAAGTGATTAACTTACCTATCAGTGTAACTGTCAGCAGCTGTTTCTTCAAACTGAAAGAACCTTTATGCTTTGTCAGTTGTTGAAATTTGACCAGCAATTGTACAATTTTCCTTTCTAGTAGTTTTTTTTAAAAAAGAGGTTGACATGTTTGTCCCAGCACATCTTTGCTGCCTAAAATAATCCAAACTGATCCTACTGGTCTCCTCAACAAACAGCGACTCCCCTCTACCAGCCCAGCTCTCTAACCATCTCTTTATCAAATGTTTATTCACACATTCTATCTCAGCTGTTCCCTTGATCAAAGAATTCCATGCACTGACTGCCCCATTTGTATAAAGAAATTTCTCCTCATTCTGTAGGTGATCATTTTAACTTGATGACCTTCCAAACAGAGGAAGTAATCTTTTCAAGTTCATTTTTTCAAAAACCTTCATAACTGAGAACATCCATTCATTAACCTTGCATGTTTTGCCTTTCAGTGTCAATTGTACCATTATCTCAATTCTGTCCTTGCATCCAGTTTCCCATGGCCAGGTGTTCTCCAGCAGACAATATAAAGATATGATGGGCATTAAACCCAACCTAACCTTCCTGTCCATAAAATTTCCACTTCTTATACTGCAGCATCCAACTACTTTTTAAATTGTACTAAGCAGTTTTGACTCCATGGAACTGCTGGGAAACCTAATCAAGTAACAAATAAATTTCTGACATAAATTTGTCTCTGCCCCAACACCATTTTGTGCCTTGGTTCCCATGTTTTGTGGCCATGGTGTAACTTTAAGCAGCATTAATTTCCACTTATTATCTTAAATAAATCTTATCAGCTATACTTTATTCACATGGGTAAATTAAGTGGTATGTGGTAAAAGCTCTGAGGTAAGTGGTTTGTGTTATTTCTATCAATTGACCCCATGTACTCCAACAGACTGTGAATGATGAGACTGCTGCTGAAAACTTTGTGAATGTCTTTATTACTCCCACATTTGGTGACAAATTTCTCTATATAACATGTTTCTTAGCGGTCTTATATAGACTTACATTGATCCCTTGGGGCAGAGAAGGCTGCCAGCCTACTAACTGTGGCCTACTGTCTGGTTCCAGGAAATCAAGTTAATTCTGTATAACACCACTTCATTTGAGTGACTTTGCCTCCAACTTGTCCAATGTTTTGCTTGCTGAACTTTCCATTCCCTCTGGCATATATGAATCCAATTATCCCCAGCAGGCTTTTAAAAGTATATATGTTTGTTTACAGGATCTGGGTCTTGCTAGCTAAACCAACATTTATTGCCCATTATTATCTGCCCCTGAAAAGTGGTAATGTGCCACTTCTTTTACAGTCCAAGGTGGGGTATGTAGATAAAGTCACCATAGTCCCAGAGGAGAGACAATTGTCGTTGTGTAATCTGAGGGTCACTATGTCTCAGGCAAGGGGCAAGGTTGAGAAGGTGGGACTGTGCCTTTGCTATCCTTGTTGCCTCTTCCATTGGGTATTCAATGTGAAAAACTGATTCATCACCTGAGAGGTCTCAGTAAATGGTAATGAGCAGGAAGTTTCATTGCCTATGGTTGACCTAATGGCAAGATACTTCAGGAGATCCAGAGTTAGGGTTGAGGATTCCTTCCTTGCCGGATAAGGCAAGGATCTGGATTTTGGTGTGCAGGGAGTAATTTCAAATTTTTAAAATGGTACAAAACTTGGATTAATTGTAAACTGTGAGGAGGACAGAATAGAACTCCAGAAGGACATTGACAAGTTGGTGGAGTGGGCAGATACGTACCAGATGAATTTCAATGCAGAGAAGTTTGAGGTGATGCATTTTGATAGGAAGAACATTGAAAGACAATACAAAATAGGGGGTATAATTCTAAAGGGAGTATAACAGCAGAGGGACACAAGTGTATATATTTATCTATGATCATTGAAAGTGGCAGGACAGGTAGAAAGAGCAGTAAGAAAAGCATACAGTATCCCCAGCTTTATTAACAGGGGCATAGAGTACAACAGCAAAGAGGTGACAATTGAACTAGTATAAGACACTTGCTAGACTCAGCTGGAGCATTGTTTACAGTTCTGGGTGTCATTTTATAAGAAGAATGTGGATGCATCGGACAGTGTAGAAGCAGTTTACAACAATGGTTCCAAGGATGTGGAACTTCAGTTCAGAGGATAGATTGAAGAAGTTGGGACTAGTCTCCTTGAAGAGAAAAAGGCTAAGAGGAGATCCACTGCAGATTTTCAAAATCATGAGCAGACTGGATAGTACAGACAGGGAGAAACTGTGCCTGCTCATAAAAATAACAAGAACAAGAGGACAAAGATTTAAATTGATCTGCAAAAGAAGCAAGGGTGAAGGGTGGACAAAACGTTTTCACTTAGCAAATCGTTAGGATCTGGAATGCACTGTCTGGAAGTGTGGTGGAGGCAGGTTCAATTGAGACATTCAAAGAGCATTGGTTGACCAAATGGTTAGAAATAATGTGCAAGGGTAATGGGAAAATAAACAGGAGATTGGCATTAGGTAGTGATGCTTGTTTGAAGAGCTGCTGCAGGCACGATAGGCCCAATGGACTCCTTCTGTGCCACAATTCTGTGATTCTCTGTGATTCTGAGTTTAGAAGAATGAAAGGGGATCTGATCAAAATGTGTAAAATTTTAATTGGGCTATCCAGATGCAGACAAGGTGTTTACCTTAATTGGGGAATGTAGACCCCGTAATAGGGGCCACAGTCTCAGGATGCTGGGTAGATCATTTAGGACTGAGATGAGGAAAATATCTCTTCTTTCAAAGGGTAGTGAACCTGTGGAATTCTCTACCTGATTTGATTTGATTTTATTTATTGTTGTCACATGTACCTGAGTACAGTGAAAAGTTCTGTTTTGTGAGCAGTACAGGCAGATCATAACTTACAAGGACATACAGGTCATAGGGTACTTAGACAAAGCAAGGCATACAAGGTGACAGCTACATAGATGGTGCACAAAAGCGAGAAATTTGAAATTAGAGAGTTCCATTCAGGGAAGAAGCTGTTCTTGAACCTGTTGCTACTTGTGTTCAAGCTTTTCTATCTTCTGCCTGATGGAAGAGATTGGGAGAGAGTATTACTGGGGTGGGAGGGGTCTTTGATGATGTTGGCAGCCTTTCTGCAGCAATGGGAGGTGTAGATGGAGTCCATGGATGGGAGGCTGGCTTTCCAGGTTGGCTGCACAGAAGGTTGTGGAAGCCAAGTCACTGAACATATTCAAGAAAGGGATTGATAAATTTTTAGATGTTAAAGGCATCATGGGGTTTGGGAAGAAAATGGTGATACGTAAATAATAGAGGATCAGCCATGATCATATTGAATAGCAGAGCAGGCTCAAAGGGCCAAAGCAGCCTACACTTGTTCCAAAAAGAACAAAAGAACAAAAAAGAAGTACGGCTCAGGAACAGGCCCTTTGGCCCTCCATGCCTGTGCCGACCATCATGCCCTAGCTAAACTAAAAAACAAATCTTCTGCCCTTATTCAGTCCATATTCCTCTTTTCCCTCCCTATTCATGTAACCATTCAGATGCCTCTTAAATGTCGCCAACATGCCTGCTTCTACCACCTCCTCTGGCAGTACGTTCCAGGCTCCTACCACTCTCTGTGTGAAACTTTCCCCCTCTCACCTTGAACCTATGCCTCCTTGAAATTGAAACTTCAACCCTGGGAAAAAGCCTCTGACAATCCACCCCACCTATGCCTCTCATAATTTTGTATACCCCGATCAGGTCTCCTCTCAGCTGCCATCATTCCAGTGAAAACAATCCTAGTCTTTTTAACCTTTCCTCATAGCCAATGCCCTTGAGACCAGGCAACATTCTGGTGAACGTTCTCTGCACTCTCTCCAAAGCTTTCATGTCCTTCTGGTAATGTGGCAACCAAAACTGCACACAATGCTCCAAATGCGGCCTAACAAGGGTTTTATATAGCTGCAACATGTTTTGTCAACTCTTTTACTCCATGCCTTGGCTGATGAAGGCAAGCATGCCATATGCCTTTTTAATCATCTTGGCCAACTGTGTTACTACTTTTAGGAAACCATGGACCTGCACGCCAAGATCTGTCTGTATGTTAATGTTCCCAAGAGTTTTCCCATTTACAGTATAATTCACAACTAAATTTTCCTAACTTCAGTATTTTAAAAATTACGTTAACAATGGATTTAGAATTGTTAGTCAGGCGCACTTGCGAGTACTGGAAGCTACATATATTAATAAACATTGCCCTGTATTTTGCAGACAGAAAGAACACATACATGCACCATGCTTCTTTCAATGCAAAAAAATGACAGGCATTTATTTGTTCATTTCTCAGGACGATAGCCTGACTAATCAGTGTCAGCCTGCCTGGTTTAAAGCTAAAACCTTGGAAATTAAATGACAATCAACACCCTCCTCTCATGCAGTTTAAACATTGATTTTCCCACTGAATTGGTATTCTTGTGAATTGTCCTGATGACTCCAAGATGAAAAAGTAGGTCAGAGCGAGTCCCGGAGAGGCCGAGTCCCCGGAGCAGCGGAGGAACCGCGCTCCTGGAGCAACGTTGAGGTCGCATACCCGGCGCATCGTGGGGCTGAGTTCCGGAGTGATGGGTAGCTGAGAGAGCTCTTTGGCAGGAGGCAGGTTCGATGGGCTGCGGAGTGGTGGCGGCGTTTTCAGAGGCGGCGGCTGAGTTGGTTGGTCAGCCTGTGAGACGTGGAGCGGGGCTCTCGTTTTGCACACGCAGTACGCCGCGATAGCGGCATGGTGCAGACTGTCGTAATCCGGAGCAGAGCACTCTCGGTGGCGTCGCATGGGCTGGACAGCCCGGAGTGGGACTCTAGCGGTGGTATAGCAGCAAAGAAGTTGGACACTCTTTAAGAGATAGTAGGAACTGCCGATGCTGGAGCCTGAGATGACAAGGTGTAGAGCTGGATGAACACAAACCCGAAATGTCAGCTTTCCTGCTCCTCTGATGCTGCCTGGCCTCATGCACTCTCTTTAAGTTATCTTTCTTTATTTTATTCTGTGAATGGCCCTTATGTATGAGCCAGGGTGCGCACTTTTCACTGCATTTTATTTTGAAAGTACATGACAATAAAGGGTAATGAAAAAGTGTCTTTTTAAAGCAATATTTAAATAAATCTGCAATAAAATTTAATAATGATGTCAATTAAGTTTGTGGATTCTTGTAAAAACTCATCTAGTTCACTCATGCTCTAGGAATTGAAATCTGTTTTCCTTACTTGATCTGGCCTACCTGTGACCCCAGACCTGCATGAATATCATGCTAATCTTAAATGACTAACACTAGCTCCATCCCTACAAACACATATTCAAAATCCCTATCAGAGATAGTAGGAACTGCAGATGCTGGAGAATCCGAGACAACAAGGTGCAGGGCTG